>NC_000069.6:74691225-74793725 GCF_000001635.26 Mus musculus | reverse complement strand
GCCAGATAAGGTCATTATTCTCTGCTACATAAGCAACTGGAGCCATGGGTCTCTCCTTGTGTAATTTTTGGTTGGTGATTTAATCCCTGGAAGTTCTGAGGGAATCTGGTTGGTTGATGTTGTTGCTCTTCCTATGGGGTTATAAACTCCTTCAGCTCACTTAGTCCTTCCACTAACTCCTTCCAGTGCTCAGTCTGATGGGTCTAACCTCTGGATATGATCTCTACAGGTTCTCTCCTCCCTATGTTGGTTATCTTGGCTAATGTAATCCAGTTGGGTCCTGGAAAACTCTTGCTTTCCTGGAATCTGGGACTTTCTAGTGGTTACCCCCAGTTCCCCATCCTCCATGTCTACACACCTCAGTTCTATTTCCTGACCTTCTGTACTTCTTCCCTGTCTCCACCCACACTTGATCCTGTCCCCCTTTTTTCTTCCCCCTCCCTCTTTCTCTTTAGTCTCTCCCTCTAACTCCCATGATTATTTTAATTCTCCTTCTAAGTAGTACTGAAGCATCCACACTTTGGTCTTCCTTCTTCTTGGGTTTCATAATGGTCTGTGAGTTATACTGTGTATGTCATGAGCTTTTTGCCTAATATCCACTTTTTAGCACAGACTATGTGTGTTCTTTTGTGACTGGGTTAACTCACTCAGGACGATATTTTCTAGTTCCATCCATTTACCTGGGAAGTTCATGAAGTCATTATTTTTAATTCCTGTGTAGTACTCATATAACACACTGTTGTGTGGGCTGATAATCATCAGCTGATTTGTGCTCTGGACCGAACTTGAAAAGATGGTTTGTCCCAGCTCCCCCCATACTATGAAATGCTTTCTAAACAGGAGATAGAATTTTTTCCCTATGATCATGAGGAGGGTCTTTGGCATCACATCATTAATCAGAGAAATAATACCCTGTGAAACACGTATTCGCCAAAGCAGAAGACCCAGATATGGCCAGGAGAACTTTTGCTTTATGAATTACTCAAATTTTTCTTCTAGCCAAGCTTGGCTATTAAACATTTACATTATTAAAGAGCTTGAGATTTTCTGAGATCCAAAAGGTAGACTTTAAAGTAGGTGGTCTTGTGATATGGTGTCAACAGTACATGAAGGAGAAACCACAAGAAATGCTAGGTTGAGAGAAATCAGTACTTTGCCAACATTGTTGACTATAGGACAGTGCAACAATATCTAAATTCTTTTATAATTTCCTTTATAGTTATAGAAGAAACTTCAGAAATATTCAGATTATTTTACAGAGACAACACGGTATCTTGTCTGCCTTTGCTCAAAGCTGCCGTCATTTTAATATTTCGAAGAGTATATATTATAATTAAGTGCTACATTCTTTGCTAGAAAATAGATTAATCTTTAGGAGGACAGTTTAGTGAGGATGCTTTTATTTTGGACCATTAAGTGGTAAAGTTTTGGCTTGTTAAAGTTTTGTTTATTTTTTAAATCCTTCAGACTTTCATAAGACGTATGGATAAATACAAAATATTTTCCCTTTTCCTAATTTATTGACAAGAAAACTTACAATCAAGAGGCTTCAAAGACACAGAAATTATAAAAGACTAAACTAAAAAGTATAAAAAGCTTTATTTGAAATAAAATTGTCTATAATTTAGAAGCACTACACACTACCAATAATACTCGAAATGCTTAAACAGTAAATACAGGTAGGATAATTTAGTCTTTCAAAGGAATCTTAAAGAATGATGGTTTTTGTTATATCTAAACTGTTATGGTGTTAACATTTTAATGTATCTTTAGAAAGATTATCCAAAGCAGGAAATTAACCTTGACAGTATTGTTAACTGAAGAGGAGAATTTATTCATACTTCATTAGTATTTTTCACTAGTACCCTGTTTCTTTTCAGTATTTGGAGCCAACAATGCACAGTTTGAGTGCCCTTTAAATCTCTGAGTTCCTTGGGTTGTTCCTAATTCTTATAACAATAATACCTTTGAAACATTGTTAACTTATTTTATAGAATGCTTTTTTTATTAGGGGGGCTTTGTGCTGTTTAGATTAATGTTATATTTTATGAAAATGAATATGCAAAGGCAAGATCCCTTTCTTAGGAGAAAGATTGTATTTTACATATTAATGTGAGCTTCTTTCAGCCAATGTAACTCATTGGTTGAGAGTCAGTGTTATTTTTTTTTTTCTGGAAACACATGAAGAAAACATATGTGGCAAATAGGAAAGCAATGAATTAAAAATTCTGCAGGAAAATGAAATAAAGACAGGAGGCGAAAGGCATGCCAATGGTCTTAAAACACAGGCCTTTTAATTTATGTAAGGAATTTATTTTATCATATAGAATTCTAGCAAATATCAACATCTTTGTAACTAAGTGAATCTCCAGTACTCACATTGACAGTTCTGCACATTGTAACTTAAAATGTAAATTAGTGAAAATGTGTATATTGGAAAAGGAAATTTAAAATATTGAGAAGAAACGTAGTCAAAGAACATATTTTAGCTTTCAAATTGATATGAAATTCCTTAAAGTTTATTTCTTTCGTTTGATTCCTTGATGAGATGATAGAATTATTAATATATTTGTGAGGAGAATCAATTTTTAATGTAGTAGGGAGATAGTATATGCACCTATGAATACTGATTTAATGATTTAGTGATTTTGCCTATGTTTATTCTCCTATCTTTGGTTTCTTCTTTTAATTGACAATATATTTCCACTAACTCTATAACTGTTTACTAAAAAGAAAATTCACTGATTATTTTCTCTGAATTTCTTTAAATTAACCATGATTACCTTTAAATTTTTCCTGTCATATTTTGTTTAAAATTGTCTAATATATCATATACATGGTGACTTTATTTGAAACTGGATGATTAAATCCAATTCCATGGCTTCTGTGTCCTGTGTCCAAATGAGCACTCACACACACACACACACACACACACACACACACACACAAAAGGACATATTTCCTACAGTAGTAAGAGAAAACTTCTTCAGGTTCTTTGTAAGAGAACTTCTTGAATCTTGCCATCATGATAGGAGAATGCATTTTAACAGAATTATTCTAAGGTGTTTAAAATGTATTCTAAATTATTCTTGATATTCTATAGAATAAAAATTCCTGTAGAGCTTGCAAAAATGCTTATAAATTCAGAGGACTGTAGAAGCAACAAATTTAAGAATGATATGTTAATTAAGATTTTGAATGATATTGTAAAGATTTAAATACAGCCTATTCATAATGTAAAAGAAACTATATACTATCTTTGTAAGAATAGAAATTGACCTTACCACTCTGTTTTGGACTTTGACATCAGTGCTTGGTAAAAATGTACTACATTTGAGATTGAACCTGTGTACATGGAATTTTCAGGTGGAAAATAGAAAGCTGTGAAAAGACAATGAAAATTTGCTTAAAAAATAGAGAAACTAATGTTCAGTCAGGTAAAGTTGGACATATGAACTCATGTTTATAAACTGCATAATATTTGTATAATAAATACCTGTTCCTATCCACTTGACATTTTTTATAGTCTTTGAGTTCTCCACAGTTCAATAAGGTATGTGAAACTAGGTATATGACATAGGTAATTAATAAAAAAAAGTTCAAAACAAAAGAGGAACTCTGTGTATAAAAAAATAAGTATATCTAAAGTTGGATAGATATTAAATATTAATGCATTTGACTTTCTGTTTAGTTTATAGATAACTTTGCTCAATTTAATCCCAACTACAAGTCTGGCATGAGTTACGGCAATATTTATAAAATGTCTAGCTTTGTTTAAAGAATGTACTTTGTTTTAACCTTCAATTTTATTTATCTTTTCCAGCACCAGTGTGTCTTATTTTAAGAAAAAGTCAAGGATAATTGATATTTTAATAAATTCTATGATTTGTGGTGTTTTATTCTGTATATAATCGAAGTAAAAATAATTATTTTGATGTCGTCCTTTGCAAATGTCACCCATAAATTACTCTCAAGTAGTGTGAAGCCCTTGAAATCAATGAAATTTGTGCAGCCATGTGTTGATGGTTTTATCTTTAGCTCTCACACTGTTGAGTGGAGGTGGGGAGTGGGGTATAGAGACAGCAAAGGAGAGGGTCAGCTTGGAAGAAGTAGATTATAGATGCATGTCTTTCAAAGCTGCAGTCCTGCTTTGTGTGTGTCCATCAGATCAGCAGCTTTGCTCTGCTGCGTGTTTTCTACCATGACTTTCAGAGGCTTCTAAGTTCAAGGTGATGGGGCCAAATGACAAGAGCTGAAATATTTAAAATTGCACACCCAAACAGGATCTTTCCATTTCAAAAAATTGGTTTTCTCAGCTATTTTGCCTTTGTGTTGGAAAGCTGACTGATACCTATGGCTTTCCTGAGAGCTACGTTTGTGAGCACATGCATGCCATGCAACCATGTTACACAGTTTCTTTGCTGATGCTCAATAATAGGATTATGTTTTAGTGAAAATATTCCCAGTAGGAATTTATTAAGGAACTGTGGGCAAAATAAGTATGTAGGTTTTCACTGAGTAAACTTGCTTCAGATACCACAATACCTTTGTGCATAGTTCGTAAAATACTTTTAATATACTGAGTATACCTCAAAGTTCCTAAAAATCAATGCCATGAACATATAAAAAATATTTAAAACGATTAATTGTCAACTGTGAATTGCTAATATATACCAGTAAAACTGAGAAATGTCAGAGCACTATGGCTGTTTCAGGAAGTTTTTCAAGAAGTGAATATGAACTTCTCTTCAAGAATCATGGGAAATAGAGGCATGCAAAATCTCTGTGAGTTTAAAGCTAGCCTGGTCTACAGAGGGAAATCCAGAGCACCTAGTGCTACAGAGACCAACACCATCTCAAAAACCAAAATAAATAAACAAACAAAAAACTTAGAAAAATAATCTATCACAAATACTATAGGTGTCATCCTGGATGGTTGCTTTGTGAAAGCATTTTTCTTCAGCTGGCCATAAATTACCCATCTGAAAGATCAAGCCTCTGGGGCCAGTAGTAACTGCATAAGAAAATTGCAGTAACTTGAGGAATTGTACAAAACAGAAAACCATGTGAACATATAGGTTCAAGGGAATTACAAATGGGATGCCTGAGGATGTCGGGTTTTTTCTCCTCTGTTTGACAGTTACCTTACAATTTCATGTGTTTTTCTCCTGGACATGCATGCATTTTGATGATATAATGTGATTTTTGCAAAGCAGCATTGATACCCTGGGGTAGCTTAGGCAGCCTGCACTCCTACTTACTAAGTTACTATTTTCCCTCCAGAAAGGTGATTCAAATGAAAGCTGAAGCCAAAGTCTCTGTCTTCAGTTTCCCTTCAGGATTTTATAAACTTAGTGTCTCATTAATGTTTAACAAGTAGATAATATTTCAGAACAGGCCAAGTAAGCTTCCTTTCTGTATTCTGATCTAGCCTTGCTTTATATATTTTCAAATGCATACATTTCGATATCTTCAGTACCTGTAAATGTATCTCACTGTAGAATAATATTTGTATTATATAAATGTAATCATATAAGATCTTCTTATATTGTAAATTTATCATCTATCTATCTATCTATCTATCTATTTGTATATCTATCATCTATGTATCATCTATTTATTTTTGTAATACTGGTGAAGGCTCTGGAAGGCTCTGGAAAAGGGATTGGTTTCATGCCAACATTATTATTCCAAGGGCAATGACCCCCCCCCCGAGCACCTGGCATGACAGGTGTCTAAAACTCTCTTTAGAGCCTCTAAGGAGATTATATTATCCAACAGCTGTGAAAGCTGATATAAACCATTGTGAAGTGAAAATCCAGGATCTGCACAGGCAGCCTGCATCTTTCCCTTGGTGGCTGGCATGAGTGCACTGGGGCATTCCACCAGGCCAGAAGGGAAGGACTGAGAGAATTAACCACATCAAAATTGGTGCTTGCAGAATAGTGTGCTATCATCACTTTAATTATTATAATGTGAAAGTGTTGAATGAGAAATCCCAAAGTGCAACTGAAATGTCAATTTTTGTAGAATAAAAGAAATGAATGGAGACTCAGATATATTGAATGATACATGGATTGGTTCATTAAATAGTATTACTATTTTTTCAAGTGGAGAAGTATGGCTCAGAAACCTTACAGGATTTTACTTCATCATAGCATTATTCAAATAACTAATTTAATATCAGACAGAGAGTACCAGGAATATTAAATCATATAATTATGCACAAAAGGAGTAGTGTCTAATAGAAATATAAAATAGATATAATCTGACAGAATTTAAGTATGTTCTAGTCAGCTTAGTCAATTATCAGACTTTTATGTTTTATTGGGATATATGAGTTATCTGTTAGAATAAAAACACATTTACACTGGTTAAAATGTAGCACATCAAATAGGTTTGAAATTCAGAACTATTCATTATTTGTGCAGAATATTTTAAACTCCTTGAAATCTCTGACTAATTTTAAAAATAGCATGCATTTCTATGTTCAGTGACATAATTTATAAGACTATTGGTCATTTTGGCTCACCAGCAATCTGACCCCAACTCCCAACCAGGGCCAGCTTTTTCCACTGACCAGGCAGAAAAGCCAGCTCTCCTAGGTGTTGCAGCCGAGGGAGATTTCCAGTTCTTCCAGTCTCATGATCTTGGGGCCAGATCTTGCTGCTGCCATAGATGGTATGGTACAAGGGAAAGAAAAGGGGTGTCTCTTTATCACCCATGTCACCACTGCCCAGCAGAAAAATGGTGGGGACACCAAAGGACTGGCTCATGTGAGCTCCAGCCACCAGGGTCAGCTCTACAGTGCTGCTTAGGTGAGATACAGAGTATGATCTCCTGAGTGCTAAAGCTGGTGAGGGGCAGAGATAATTGTGCTCTCATGACACCAGAGACAGGTCTTCTGCCTTCAGTAGGAAGAGAAGATTGAGGAGGAAGTGGGTATCACTCCCTAGTCCATGCCATCATATGGGAGAAAGTAATAGAGCAAGCTCTCCTATGTTCAATCATTGGGTCCACCTCACCTGCAACTCTCCAGTACTACAGCTGGCTATGAGCAGAAGCAGCTCTCCAGATGTTCTTCCCCCAGGGATGGCTATCCCACAAGGCCCAGGTGACTGATGGGGAGAATTCTGTACAACCCTAAGATATCAACATGTCCCTGCACAACAGTCCAGACCATGGACATTCTGGTTTCAGGTGGCATCACCAGCTACTCACAGTAGGCTGCTTCTTACTACCCTAGAGTATCCAGGTCTACACTTCTTCATTGTGTGACTGTCCTCTAGTTTCTCTTTCTCTTTCATTTCTCCACCACTTACTTTCTCCTACTATTGACCCAGGGGTCACTAGCTGTCTTGGGTCATCTCAGGACTGGTCTCAGGAATACTGTGCCCCAATTTTTCATTATGGTGTCAGGCAGAGGTATTTTCAGACATGATCTGTCCTCCCAGGCTAGCAAAACACCAGAATGATGGTTACCTCAGGCTTACTCCTCTACTGACCTATCAAAATGGAACCTTGCAAGGCTCATCTGTTTTGAGCCCATTCTTGCCCAGGGCCCAAGGTCTAAGGTGAGGTCGTTCTAATCTTTGACTTTCTTCCTGTCCTGGGAGCGTATTTTGTCATGTCTGGAGTCTGATTGGTAGTCATTTCTGGCTAGCACCCTCTCAGGGCTCCCTGACCTTGAAAGAAAGATCATATCATGTTTAACTTTTTTTTTCTCCCAGGAATATTAGGCTACTAACCATTCAGATGTTCATAGGTTCTCTGTACCTACAGATGCACATACAACAGAGCAACCACACTTGCAAAGTCTCATGGGGCAGAGGAACATTCTTATCGAGTGGAAAAAACAATAGTAACAATTGCAACACCTACCTACCTTTCAAATTTTTGACCCTGAGTTGCTCCTGTCTAAAAGTAAATCAGAGATAAGAATGGGGCAGAAACAGAAGAAAGGCCTTTCAGTGACTGGCCCTACCTGGGATTCATCAAATGGGCAGGCACCAAATCCCGACACTATTACTGATGCCATATTGTGCTTGTAGATAGGAGCCTAGAATGGCTGTCCTCTGAAAGTCTCTACCAACAGCTGACTATGACAGATGCAGATACTTACAGTCAACAGTTGAACTGAGGTCAGGGACCTCTATGGAAGAGTTAGAGGAAGGATGAAAGGAGCTGAAGATGTTGACAATCACATAGGAAGAACAACACTTACCAACTAACCCAGACCCCTCAGAGCTCCCAGAGACTAAACCAAAAAGTATACATGGGCTGATTCAAGACCCCTGGAACATATGTAGCAGAGGACTGCCTTGTATGGACTCAGCAGGATGTAGCTAATCCTGTGGAGACTTATTTCCCCAGGGAAGGGAGATGCTGGGGATGGGGGGTGTTAAGGTTGGGGGGTTAAGGTGGATGGGTGAGTGGGGTTGCATTCTCTCAGAGGCACAGAAAATGGGGTATGAGGTGATTCACTCTGGGAGCAGGGTCCGGGAAGGGGGATAAAATTTGGAATCAAATAGAAAGAAAAAAGAAAACAGAAAACAATACAGCTTTAAATGAGCCTGTGTTGTTACAGAAGACAACTTCAGAGACATTCTCTCTCTCTCTCTCTCTCTCTCTCTCTCTCTCTCTCTCTCTCTCTCTCTCTCTCTCTGTGTGTGTGTGTGTGTGTGTGTGTGTGTGTGTGTGCGTGTGTGTGTGCGCGTGCGCGTGTGCGTGTGCCTGTGTCTGTGTCTGTGTCTGTGTCTGTGTGCATGTCCACAATGTTTTTGTATTTAAAAGACAAAAAGTTTATAGCCAACAATATTTTCTTGTGGGCCTGGTACCAGGACATCTGGAGATCTCTATCCAGGCCTGGTGCGAGGGTTCCAATGAAGGGAAGAGAGTGCAGGCAAGGAGATGGAAGTCTCTGCTGTGTCTTTCAGGTCGCTCAATTACTCTGAGCCACTCTGAACTGCATCAGGTTGGGCTGGGCCAATGAGAAGCCAACTATTCAGTGAGGAGTGAGGCAGGGCCTCAGGTGGCTCTTTGGGAGAGAAGATCTCTTCCCAAGTGTTGAAACAAAAGACTCAGACGAAGGAGTATTTCTTGCGCACCTTTAATTCCCTTGATAGAATTCATATACAGTTTTGGGGGTGATTCAGGGTTCAACAGCAGGTACCTCTCATTGGCTTGGACTGAGAGTTTGGGGGAAACCTTATTTGCATGTGGGAAGGTTTGGTACTGCTCATGTGTGTCTGATAGTCACACACCACTCCTGTGGGGGCTGTGGGGGCAGTAACTTTGACAGGAGCCAGGGGTCCAGGAAACATGATTAAACACCTTCTGTAGTCCCATGTAGGTGAAAATCACCACCCACAGGGTCCCACCGGGGTTCAAGACCTATGCTGGATTGGAGACGAGGCTGTCTGTGCGCAGCCCATTGCCACACATTTCCCTTAGGAAAACCTAATTCCATTTGAAAATTAGAAAGCAAAAATGTAAAACATTAGAAGAGATATCCCATCTACAAAGCAACTCTTATACCTAAGGCTCAGGGAGTTTGCTCTGAGATTGTGTTTCCTATTAATAGCAGAATCTACACCCATAAAATCTCACCACCATGACTGCCTAAACATGAGTTGAGCAAGGACAATAACAATAGTTATATTAAAATGAAAGGGTGAAAGAGCACAGGGCCTCAG
The DNA here is from genome assembly GCF_000001635.26 of Mus musculus. Lineage (NCBI taxonomy): Eukaryota > Metazoa > Chordata > Mammalia > Rodentia > Muridae > Mus > Mus musculus. Next base: position 74,784,030 of record NC_000069.6, on the reverse strand, counting down.
CCATACAGAAAAATCTACAGGCTACTAAAGAATGCTGAGCGTTAAAGAAATAGTCTGTCCCAGGGAAGAGCATGCCAATTTGTTGCCCAATACCAAACAGTTATCCCTGAAAACATATATACCAGCAACAAAATATGAACTGAACATATTGCTTAATATATTTATGACTATGTTTGTAGATGTATATCCATATGTACTTGTAAAAACAATTAACAAAAAAGAGGTCATGTATTAGAAAGATAGCAATGAGGTTATATAGAGGAGTTTGGAGGGAAGAAATGAGAAGATTGGGTAATGTAATTATATTGCAATCTCAAAATATAAAAGCCAATAATAATCCATAATAATAACAATAAGAACATTTGTTGGAGAAGAGTAGATGTTTGTCAGAGTCTCTCTTTTCCTCCCTCTGTCTTCTTCAAAACTTCTTACTTTATAAAACAGTTATAATTGTAGTTGCTTCTCAAACATTTTTGGACGTGTTTGTCTTATGAATTGGCTAAAACTATCCCCTTTGTTTGGAGTTACTTTATGGGCTGTGGCAAAAACATTGGCTGTCCTTTAAAACTGAGCACTTTCGAGATGAAGAAGGTTCTATCAATCATAGTGCACAGAGAACCCTCAGCTCTGTTCAAATATTCATGTAATTATTTACATCAGATACATCATAGTTATATTATCCAGGAACATAAATCACCCATAATCTAGATGCATCTGTTAGACTGCAAGAATGGATATGCTATGTATACTTTAACTCATACAGATTGCTTATTAGTACATGTATCAGCGTCAAAGCTTCCGTACTAATAGATGTTAATTCTTCCTTTGGAAAGTATAGTACACAGCACTGTTTCAGTGACTAAAAACCTGAATTTAGATTGCTCAGGGACCCACGGTTAAATCAAATACCACTGTCCTATAAACCAAAAACCAAAACCAACCAACTAGCTAACTAACAAACAAACAAAACTGAAATAAAGCAGTAAAATGACTCCTATACTCTTAGCTCAATCCTTTCTGCCATCAGCAGACAGGAACAAATACAGAGACCCAAAGCCTCTGCAGAGACTGAAAGATATTGGAACACTCCCCACTTAATAAGATGTCTCTATTAAAGCCCCATCTCCAGGACAGGGCTCAGGGAATACCACAGAAAGAGTGTAAGAGACCTAGAAGATGGAGGACACCAAAAAAAAAACCTAACAAACAAACAAACAAAGAAACAAACAAACAAACCAAGGTCCACTAAACATCATCAAGTCTCATCAGATTTAATATGAACTCACAGAACAAGAGATAATATGCACTGAGCCTCCGCAGGTCTGGACCATTTCTTCTGTATATTTATTATGACTCCCAGTTGAATTGGATTTTATGGGTTTTTTGGGATTCTTGAATGTGTGATCAAGTGGGACTCTGTATCTTTTTCCTTCTCTTGGTATCCTCTTCTTCTGTTTGTTTTGTCCAACTCCAATGGATTACATTTTGTTTTATCTTCTTTATTATACATATTACATTATATTTATTATATATTTTGTTATTATTATTTAGAAACCTGTTTGCTTTCTAAGGAGAGGTGGATGGAAGGGGAGGAGTGGAGATTCTGGGAGAAAGAAAATAATCAGAATATATTGTGTGAGGAAAACTATTCTTAGTAGAGGAAAAAAATTAAGAAAATGTAAAGAAAAAGAGGCTATCCATTTGAAAATGAGAAGGGTACAAAAGAGTTTGATAGGAAGAGAATTGGGAGGGGCTTAAAGGAAAGAAAGCAAAAGGGGATAATGATATAATTATATGTTAATTAAAAGGTACAAGTTTACTATCAGATCACAATTCATTTTCTCAGCTCACTTTCATTGCAACAAAATATGACAATTGACATTTAATCTCATTGCTTTATTTTTCTAATGTAAATTTGGCTATAGTTGAAAAGCTATTGATTATGTATTCCATATAGATATTTTAAATACAGACAAATACTAAATAGTTACGTCATTACACATTGCTTTGTAGTTTACATTAAATATACAGTGAAAAATATTATGATTTTAACAGCAAATCTGACAATGTATGTAGTACTTAGTGGTAGATGGTTTTCTACTTCAGGCAAATATACTATGATTGATGGTATTATGAAAGGAGAAGGCACATTGGCTTTCTTATGCAAGAAAGGCAGGATGTCCACAAAATTACCTTTTCTATTTTGGTCATATGATCGATTATAGTGTGTAAAACTGCATCCAAGAATAACCTTTACATTTTCTTAAAAAGTTGATAGTAAAAGACATTTCAAACTTTGCCATATTTTATTCTCTCAATTTTATTCATTTTTGGCTAAAATATTACTAATCAAATAGCATGTCAAATTTCCAATGTCACACTAGAAAATAACAAAATTATCTCTGTGTCTTTTGGTAAAGCTACTTAATGATAGAATCATAAAAGATGCAGAATCACACTCTGTGACCCAATTAAAAACCTAGGGAAGCATCAGAAACTGAAATATTCTTAAATTAAAATAATTAAAAATCTTTAGATTTATGGACATGAATGGAAGAATAAATTGGTAAGCATTTATCAACATGAATAGTTTACAATGTAGCCTAATACATAATAAAATGCATTTTGTCTTTAATCAATACCCGTTGTCCAATGTGTGAGTAATTTATCTTGATTTATAAATAATTGTAGAACCATTTAAAATATTTGATCTACTCATAAAATTGCTTTATAGATTTTTGACAAATAATTTTTTGCTCATATGTCTCAAGCACTGTTAGGAGTAGGACTATGATGACCAGATATATAGGATGACCAGCTCAGTTTCTGGAAACTTAGTTGTTAATTTCTTATAAATAGTATAAAAAGAAAAATAGATATTATGTTGATAGGTGATTATTTCAAGAAATGAATGGAGAATGCCGTTTTGTGGAGGTCACAGTCAACAGGAGAAAATAAAGTATATGATAGTATTCCTAACAGGTATTGTGGAATGACTGTTACACTGGTTAGTATCAAAGATTTAGATTGGCGTGTATATTAGATTCTAAGGAGAGTAATACTATAATTCAGTTTTGAAAGCACAACATGTAAATGATGTACTTTTTGAATCATTTGAGTTGAAAGCAATATACAAACACTAAATTCTACAAAAATTCTCTTCCCTCCCCTATTCCTGCCTAAATGAAGATAAAATGTATCCCTTTTCTGAAGTACTTTGATTCTTTCCAAACCCAGCAAGGTACCACTGCTTCTCAAGTCAATCTCTATCCGGTTCTATTCTAAAATTTCTGCTTTGCACTTTCCCAACCGTGAATTATACAAAGTTCTCACTTGTGCTCTTTCTTTCAATTTATTGTTTTTTTTTAAATGATAATAGGAGAGCTAAGTTACTTTTCTCTCTGACTCTCTATGCTGATGTGCCATGCACTGCAAACACTAATAAATTAGTTTGTTGCAAAACTGTGTAAGTGACTCAGATTCATCAGAAGTCAGTTACTAAGCCCAATGCTGACGACTGTAGTAGCCCAGATTGTTGTTTCTTGATCTACGGTCCCATGATACATCACTAGAACTCACTATGTAGACCAGAACGTCCTTGAAATAACAGAGATCCACTTACTTCTGCCTCTCAAGTGAAGGCATGAGACACCCAATACTATAATCATGAAAATTATTTGACTTTTTAAATACTGAAAACCTGTATGAAAGACATCCCCTCTTCCATATTACAACATTGCTAACTACTGAGAATATTTTTCTCTCATCATATTTATAAAGATATAGCAAGCAGATAACATTTTTCACAGTGACAGCCAAAGAATCTCTGTTTTGACAGGCTATGGTCTAATAAATGATATATACAACCATGACTGTTTCTCTATATCATGAATGCTAATTTAAGTGAATTGTTTCTAATGTTATCTAAAATATATGATCATATCAAGGAAATTGTAACGACAACAATTAAGACCTTAGAAGTATTTAACTCCATGGTTGTATTTTCTATCTCAAATTTTGTTGTTAGGCTATGAAACAATACAAATCCACTTTGTCTTAGGAAGTTTTGGTGACAGCTAAGTGTTTTGATTTTGATGAGTAACATGTAAGTCTCTTTCAAATGTAGCACAAGTGATTTTTAGTGATTTTAGCATTTGTTGAAACTTTGTATATTTTGTGGCTGTATTTTGAATTTTTACTACACATTGTGGGGTTTACTGATTAATAGTTGATCTTCTTAGGTCATATTTTTCCCTAATATTTCTCATAGTCAAATGAGGATTTAGAGATTAAGGTTGCACAGATGGATTGAAGTTTAATTACTTCCCTCAAAAAGAAAACTAATGTCCTAGTATTACCATGTTGATCCACATAAGCACCTATAAACATACTGTTTTGTGCATATTGTGCATTAATGATCAGCTTTGATTAACTGGATAAAATAATAGAAATAATAGAATTGTCAATTTTTAATTTTTAAAAGATTATTTGTTTTTATATGCCTGAGTTTATGGACATGTGTATATATGTGCATATGCATGACTGGGTGAGCATAAAGTCCAGTGAGCACATAGGATATGTTGAGCTGGAGTCACACACAGGACTTAGTGAAATGTTTTCTTGACTTGCTCTGTGGATGCTTGGATATAAATGAGGTAATAATGCTTTAAAATTAAGTACCCTTTACCCTAGAGTCATTTCCTAGCCCAAGTTTTGAAGTCATCACAAATAATTGTATGAGATACAAAGTGATATTTTGCTATGCATATCTGCACTATAATGCTCAACCAGAATAATTAGCCTATCCTTCATCTAGGACATTTATAAATTCTTTAGCAAGGGCATGCAGAAACATCTAATTTTGAAATGGCTAGACAATTATTGTTATCTAAAGTTCCTAAAGAGTAGTAGTCTCTATTTCTATAAGAATATTTCCTTTTCAGGTTCTTAAAGAGTAATATATATGAAATATAAATTATGTTACTCCTATTAGTTTCCATCTAATCAGTGAACATAGTCCTTTAGAACATAGTAGGTATACTTGTGTTTGAATTTTGGAGGTAGAATAGGTGACTACATCTATCATGTTGTATTTAATACTGTGATCCTTTATTGGGAATGTAGAAAATAAAGTTATGTGTGAAAACAGAAAGCCTGAGAGTCTGGACCATACTTTGTGTAGACAGTTTCTTTTAGTAGGAATTGATTATTGTAGGAGACTTAGCTGTTTATCATGTGTACACACAACTTATCTGCCATGACACAGGCTTCCCATTATATATGTATCTAAATATGTGCATGTATGTTAATAAAAATCCATTGTATAATCTAAATATATTTTTCTATTCACCTACCTGCCTACCTTTATGAATGCAGTGAGGATTTTTGCCCATATAAATGTCCTAAGGCTTTTCGAATTGGCATAGTGAGCTGGTGCGTGCGGTGCTGTAATCATGTAGTGAATAAACAGCTGGCAGTGTGGGGGATGTCCTTACTTATTTCTGCCTATAATTCCTGTCCCGAAGCGCTACTAAATCACTGGGTAATGGTTGCTGAATGTCCATTCATCCAATGGAACACATAATATGTGAATCTGCCTGGGGTCACAACCAGAGAAAATGACACAACCAGCTAAAATTGTTTGGAGTCATGTAATATGCATTGAGCTTGGCCAAGATAGAAAGTTGGTCATAAGCTCAGGCAGAGGATAATTGGCTTAGGACAAAAAAAATTGATGAGACTAGGTCACGGTAAAAGATCTGGATAATATAGCGTACTCAGCCAATGTTTTTATTCAATTGAAGCTTGCATGCAATATCATATAGTACTTCCTTTGTTTCTACAGCATAGAAATTCTAGAAATATAACAAGGTGATGCGATACTAAAAAAAAAATTAAATTAAAAAAAAATTAAAAAAAAAAACATAGAAAGAAAAAAAGCAATGGGGAGAGCAAGAAAAAAATTTCAGGTGCCAAAAATTCATTTTCTGGGCATGTGTTTTAATGTAAGCTACAGGATGCATTATGACCCCCCAGTGTCAGAGAGCTGAGATGTCTGTGCTGGCTGACAAAATATGAGAACTTCTAGACACTCTATTAAAGTCAAGAGCAAAATTTATAGGCAGAAATTTATGAAAGCTGCAAAGTTAAAAGTCTCTTATTTTTCTTTGTATAGGCTTTCTTTTTTTTTTTCAAATATATTAAGAACAGAAAGTCTTAGTAGAAAAAGTCTGATTTCCATGCATTCATGGTATCTGATGCTGAAGTGTTTTCCATTGTAGGTGATGAATACTTAATAAATAAGTATTCCTAGTAAGTAGTGAGTGAACCAGCTTAAAATGCTGTATCTGTAAGGAAAGTGTTGAGAATAGCCTTTATCATTGGTGAATAAATCTGCATCTTCTTTGGCCAGGAGAAGAAGGCAGCAATTAGGAGCCACACTTTGCTTTCAGAGTTGGTTCTGAAGCAGCACTATCGGTTTTTGACCCGTTAGCTGATTGGGCAAGTATAATTACATCTCCTTGAGATGTAGGATCATTGACACATAGACCATATTTGATACTTGGTTTATATTTTGTCAAGATGATTAAGGTATAAATGGAAAGTAGGGAGGAGATAATGAATATTCACATCTCAAGATAGCATTTTCTAAGATCTTTACTTGGATATGTTGATAAACCACTGTATCAAATCTGACTGTCTATTCTTGTGTGGAATTGCAGGCTGGTCTCCAGTCGAGCTGGGGTCTGCACCCCAATGGTCATAATTCACCTGGATGACACTGTAGGTGCTTCCAGACGCTCCTGGAACTCCGGCCCCTGCCTAAGGTACCACCTCCCACAGCCCCCACAAGAGAAGCATGGTCAGTAGTCATGTAAGCAATGGCTCAAGCTTCTGACCTTCAGGCTAAACTCCTCCCCAGTTACCTAGCAACAGTGAAGACCATAAAAAGGGCTGTTCAGCACCCACTCTTACTCTCTCACTCCTTTGTCCTCTCACCTCTCACTTCTCTCTCCTCTTCCCTTTCTCTTTGTCTTCTTTCTCCTCTTTCCTTTCTCTTTGTCTTCTCCTCTCCTTCTCTTCTCTCCTCTTCTGTCCTTCTCTCTCTCTCTCTCTCTCTCTCTCTCTCTCTCTCTCTCTCTCTCTCTCTCTCTCTCTCTTTCCCTTTTCTTTTTCCTCCTGAATTTCTATAATAAAGCTCTTAAACCATAGAGTCTCTGCTCCTCCAAGTTCCACTGCGCACTCTGGTCAGTGTTGGGAACTTCTTACCTCTTCCCTCTCTCCCACAACCCTAATAGCTTTAGCAAAGTAGCTCCAGGGGGGTCCCCAGGCAGGCCTGCCCCTTGACCACACCCTGAAGAGTGGGATAGAGGAATGCCCACCCAGGGATGAGTGGATAGAGTAGATAGCAGCCCTCCCACGCCTGACTGACCAGAGACTAGGGAGACTCTGGTGGGGTGTGGGTATCTTTTTACTTCTGTTCTTCCCCAGGGCCCCTAGGGCCTCCTTTTTTATTTTGTTCCCAACATATGCTTATGATTTTTTAACAATAACAACACTTCTGTTAGTACATGTCATCATGACATGTATCAGAGACTATTTTCCATGTGTATTGGGAGCAATCTGCTCATAGGGACTGATAACTTCTCTCCTTACTGATGAAATACTGTTTCTGAGACTTTACTTTGAGTTGTTTTCTATCACATTTTGCATTCCTGTTATCATTCTCTCTGATTTCAATAACTTCCTGACCATGAACCTGTATTTATTTTGGCAAATACAATAAAGTTAATGGAATAAACTGGCTTTTTTTTTTTTTTTTTTTTTTTTTTGTGGCATAGGTTCGGCATTTTCAAAGTTCTTTCAGGCCTGGTGAGATGGCCTTGTAAATGGAGTATTTGCTACACAACTTAGATGACCTGAGCCTAGATATTTAGAGCTCATGTGTGCCAGGAAGTGGAAACAAATGTCTATTATCCTATTGGTCCTGAGGTAGATTGGGAGGCAGAACTTTTGGAAAGTTGAGGGCCAGATTACTCTGCTGTTTACAGCAGCAAACATGTTAGCCTGTTATAAACAAGGTAGAGGGACAGACAGAGTTACATTGTCCTCTGACAATCACAGGTCTGTGTTTGGACACTTATGCCATGGCACACATGGGCCTGTACTTATACAACTGCATAATCACATAGAGCACGCACACACACACACACACAGAGAGAGAGAGACAGAGAGAGACAGAGAGACAGAGAGAGAGAGAGAGAAAGAGAGAGAGAGAGACAGAGAGAGACAGAGAGAGACAGAGAAAGACAGAGAGACAGAGAGATAGAGAGACAGAGGGAGAGAGAGAGAGAGAGAGAGAGAGAGACAGAGAGAGACAGAGAGAGACAGAGAGAGACAGAGAGACAGAGAGATAGAGAGACAGAGAGAGAGAGAGAGAGAGAGAGAGAGAGAGAGAGAGAGAGAGACTGACAGAGACAGGCAGACACAGACAGAAATGAGAAAGACTGTGAGAGAAAGAGAACCAGTATCAATAACAGAGTGAACCACCGTTTGAGTTTGTCTGTTACATTTTCCCTTCTAGATTGCATATCTAATTTCTGAGATTGGACTGTGTTTCACAGACAAGAGATTAAATTCTAATATATCCATAGGATTAGTCAAAAGCCAAAAGGGTCATATATGAGAGCTACTTCCATGCTTTAAAAGAAGACTCTTTCTGAGATTAGACAAGTAATTAAAACTTGGCAGAAAAGAGAAAATATAACCTTTACATAGGGGAAAGCAGAAAAGGGCTAGGTTTACTCTAGTACTGTGCATAAGATTCCCTTGATGTCCCTCCCATAACAGAGCTATTTATCCATCTCATTGTCCTGTTTATGGGTCTGTGAGCCAATCAATATCTATTTCATATCACTTTTATATAAGTAGCTCAATTTTCAAAAATATAGCCCATCGTAGACCAGTTATTTACTAATATACTAAACAAGTAAGAAGAGAAGGTTTGCCTTTTGGTCTCCCGAGGGAAAATTTTTCTTTAAAAATTGAATTTTTCTTTAAAAATGTTCTTCAGCATAGACAAAATGTTCTACTTCGTGTATGAGATAGCAGGGGGTGTCTTAGCTCAGTGTATTCCCAGATGCAGTGAAACTAAGCTGGTGCTTATGGGTCTATCTTGCTCAATAAGCTAGAGTATCTGGGTGGTCATATGATTGATTTTTGTTCAAAGATGATGCTCAATTGAGAATGAAAGTGAGCCTGGTTTCACTTGATCCTTCTGTCATCCTGGAGAGGAATATTGTAACCACTGTCACAGACACTGGTGTTTTGCCAGTGAACTTGTTGTCCTGATAACATTTATGTTGTTGCTCAAAATTATGGTCTCACATACTTTTCTCATAACAGAAAATTCCTCAGGTAAAGGGATTAATTAGATACATAGCCAAATAGTACTTCCTTCACATTTGCTTAAGGACAAAAGCATTTCAGTTTTAAATAGGAACACATTTTGTTCTAAAATAAGATTGGCACCTTTGAAATCAGGTAATATATATTTTAAGAGAAATCAGCTCAATATTATAACAGGATTTTCTTATCATGCTCTCTCCAGATGCTACAGCTGTCACTTAGGCCTTGCCAATGTCTGGTGTCATGCCAGTTTGATGCAAGTTGGTTCCACTTGTCACCCTTTCAATTTCCCAGATGGCCTCAATTTTAAAGGCCATATTAGCATTATCATAGCAATCTTAAAGATGTGTCTTGGCTTGACTTTGAGCTCATTTGTATCTAAGTTACAAAGCATAATAAAATACCAGTGAGATGAAAGCAATTTTATTGTCTGCACATGACATCAAATACTCTAATCGCTGACCAAATGATTGAAAGTATAATAGATAAATAAAAAATAAAAACGATTGTTCTATGAGACACACTGAAATGTAGCATCGAGTAGAATTAGAAGTGCTTTAAAAAAAACTTCTGGACTAAATAAAAGGTAGAGGGGTTCTTCACCTTGTTCATTAAATTAAAGCATCCTATTGTATATACATAAATAGTTTAAATGATAATTTGTGGAAAAATACAGATCTTTGTGATGAAATCGAAATACAAAAAATAATGTGGTACTCTAAATCAAATTATAAACCAAAAAATTACTTTGTTAGTTTTTAATGGTCTGTTAATATCTTCAAAGTTCCTCAAAATATAAGTATTTACTTCATCATCTTTAGATAATGTCTATCTGTGCATTGTATTATTGCTTAGTATCACATGGTTAGGTTTTGTTATCAGCATGTTTGTGTTGAAGATTACCTCTAAATATCATTAGTTTCTAAGAACATTATTTGTCTCTCTTAGTCATACCTAAGTAATCTATAAATTAATAAATAAATACTAGAAACATTTTGAGGGATGTATATTGAGATATCATCTTACTATAGAGTGAGTTGGATCTCTAATTTGGGATTTCTTATTTTAGCATCTTGAGTGTTGTGATTATAGGTATGTTCCATATCACCTGGCTAGCAAAATCTATTAGTGTTTTTGCATATATCACACTAACTTCTCTATTATCCTAGAAACTCAGAGTATTACTTTTTAATGTCTCATAAAATAGGATAGTGATTAGTAGTTCATTGGGTGGTTGTGAAGTAAACCATAAAATTACTGAAACTACAACAGAGCCCTTTTACTATGCAATGTGGTAAAGATGTCAGAGTAAACAGTTTTGCAAACAAACATCTTGTATATTTAAAAATCACCAACACTGAATTTTAAAATTTCACACACACACACGCACACGCACACGCGCACAAGCGCGCGCGCACACACACACACACACACACACACACACACACACACACACACAAATGCTAGTCCTATTGGAGAAAGTAAGAAACTGTTTGTTTTTATACCACAATTAAAGGAAAGTCTCATTTTGATAGAATATTTTCAAATCTACAAGTCAATAGTTCAGCATTAGAAGAAAATAAGTTGGCAGCACACTAGCTATATGAATTTGACTATTTTAATTTGATCCTGCTATAAGAAATAACAGTAACACTTCAAATAGGAATTAAGAAAGGCAAGGAGGAGCTGAAGGGCAGCCCATAGGAGGACAAACAATATGAACTAACTAGTACCCCCAACTCCCAGGAACTAAACTACCAACCAAAGAGTACACATGGTGGGACTCATGGCTCCAGCTGCATATGTAGCAGTGGATGGCCTAGTCAGTCATCATTGCTAAAAGAGGACCTTGGTCCTGCGAAGGCATGATGGCCCTGCGTAGGGGAATGCCAGGGCCAGGAAATGGGATTGGATGGGTTGTTGAGCCAGGGGAGGGGGGAGGAGAGAGGGAGTTTTTTGAGGTGAAACAAGGAAAGGGGATAACATTTGAAATGTAAATAAAAAGAATATCTAATAAAAAAAATAACATTTGAAATGTAAATAAAAAGAATATCTAATAAAAAGTAAGCTACCTGTAAATCAAACATGGAGAGTGAAATAATGTTACTGAAAATGACTGTACAAGATGGAAGGAAGCAGGAGGTTTAGAATATCCCTTTGTAAGGGTGGAACTGGGAAGAGAATAGAGAGGAAAGGCTGTGATCAGGATGTAAAATAAATAAATAAATAAATTCATGAAAGAGAGAGACAGAGATGGGGGTGGGGGCAAGGAGGAATGGATAAGTCTATGAAAGGATTGCTTACATACTGAATAGGTATGGAAGAAATCATGGACATGATTTTGCACATCTGAGTGCACAGATATGTATTTTAATTTTTTTGATTAGGTATTTTCCTTATTTACATTTCCAATGCTACCTCAAAAGTCCCCCATACCCACCCACCCCCACTCCCCTACCTACCCACTCCCTATTTTTGGCCCTGGCGTTCCCCTGTACTGGGACATATAAAGTTTGCAAGTCCAATGGGCCTTTCTTTCCAGTGATGGCCCACTAGGCCATCTTTTGATACATATGCAGCTAGAGACAAGAGCTCTGGGGTACTGGTTAGTTCATATTGTTGTTCCACCTATAGGGTTGCAGTTCCCTTTAGTTCCTTGGGTGCTTTCTCTATCTCCTCCATTGGGGGCCCTGTGATCCATTCAATAGCTGACTGTGAGCATCCACTTCTGTGTTTGCTATGCCCCAGTATAGTCTCACAAGAGACTGGGTCCTTTCAGCAAAATCTTGCTAGTGTATGCAATGGTGTCAGCGTTTGGAAGCTGATTATGGGATGGATTCCTGGATATGGCAATCACTATATGGTCCATCCTTTCATCACAGCTCCAAATTTTGTCTCTGTAACTCCTTCCATGGGTGTTTTGTTCCAATTCTATGAAGAGGCAAAGTGTCTACACTTTGGTCTTTGTTCTTGAGTTTCATGCATTTAGCAAATTGTATCTTATATCTTGGGTATCCTAAGTTTCTGGGCTAATATCCACTTATCAGTGAGTACATATTGTGTGAGTTCCTTTGTGATTTGGTTACCTCACTCAGGATTTTAAAAGTATGATTTCTTTAGTTGCAGTTCTGTTGCCTCAAAGAAAGTTAAAGTAGTAAAAAGAGATTTAATCCAAACCAAACCAAACCACTAAACCAACCAACCAAACAACCAACCAAAAACAATAACAACAGCAAAACCAAACACTGGAAGATGAAGCATCAAAAGCAATTGAAGAAAACTGTGAGTGCATTCGTGCTACAGATTGTATGGAAAGACATTAAATTGCCCTTTTATTGTGTGGAAAATATATGCAAGTTACCTATTCTCCCACCGTGATGTTTCTTCAGGTATAAAATATTAGTAGCTATATAAGAGTATTTTCATAATTAACAGAACTTATAGACAAAAATTTTGACCTAATGCCTCAGACAGAAATCATTGGCTATTTTACAAAACTTGTCAGTTGAACAAGTTAAACTTTTTGTCGTCCCCCCCCCCCCATCTGAATGACCTTTGGCAAATCCATTATTCCATTTCTGCAATCGTTATAGTGATATGGGTGGGGAGAATTGTTCCCACTCAACTGTCTGAAAGAAATGAATTTGCACATTGTTTTTTTTTTTGCCGTTTTTTATTTTAATTTTTATTATTCCATATTTTCCTCAATTACATTTCCAATGTTATCCCAAAAGTCCCCCACACCCTCTCCCCCCCACTCCCCTACCCACCCATTCCCATTTTTTGGCTCTGGCATTCCCCTGTACTGGGGCATATAAAATTTGCCTGTCCAATGGGCCTTTATGCGACACATAATTTTTGAAGTTCTGTTTTTAGAGTTCTGTTTATAGTTGTGCATGCTGGTGGCCCAAATACATAATTGTTTTGTTTAAGATACTGGGTGGGTTTTTTTGTTTGTTTGTTTGTCTGCTTGTTTGTGTGTATGTGTATGTGTGTTAATAGAATTATAATATATGATGAAATATAAAAATATTATATCCAAATATATAAACAGAATTTCTTGTTTGGATTTTTGTTGTTTGTTTTGTTTTGTTTTTCGAGACAGGCTTTCTCTGTATATCCCTGACTGTCCTGGATTTCATTTTGTAGAGAAGGCTGGCCTCGAACTCAGAAATCCGCCTGCCTCTGCCTCCCAAGTGCTGGGATTAAAGGCGTGTGCCACCACCGCCCAGCTTTTTAAACAGGTTTAATGTGAGGTATGAAGCTGGTATTTTCATAAGCATTTTCTGACTCACACATACAGACCTGTTTTTGAATATACTTATGTTATGATAGCATAAAATACTCAGAAAGCTCATTTGCTCACCCATAAATTTATATTTTATCTTATGAACATATTTAGAGCTAACATGAAACAGCAATCCATGTAATCCAAAATGGGTTTTACCAGAGTATTCTTATGACAGTTTTCAAATATAGAAGCCACGACTTCTTTATTGATACTGATATTGAGTGATTTGTGTGAATATAATATTTTAAACTCAGATATTTTAAAAATCTTGAAGTGGCTGATATTCCTACAAATCTATTGAGTTCGATGTACCTTTGCATATGCTCCTAAGTAAAGCAGGGTTTTCATTGTTGTGGTTGTTTTGTTTGTTTGTTTTGTTGGATTTTTGTTGGTTTTTGTTTTTGGAGTTTTGGGGTTTTGGGGGTTTTGTTTTGTTGTTTGTTTTTCAAGACAGGGTTTCTCTGTATAACCCTGGCTTTCCTGGAACTCACTGTGCAGACCATCCTGGTCTCGAACTAAGAAATCCACTGCCTCTGCTTCCCAAGGGCTGGGATTAAAGGCATGTGCCACCACTGCCTGGCATAAAGCAGGTTTATTAAAAATAATTTAAAAATTCATTATTTTTTTAAAGGGCAAAAACTCTTAACTCCTCCTTTGAAAACACATGCAGAAATGCAAGAAACAAAGCATATTTGCCTATTTGAAAAATACATTATAGATATCATATAATAAAAAAGAAAAATTTGGATGACATTATAAAAATATAAGGAAATAATTTCTTTGTTTCTTCTATGTTATAAATTTGTAGAGTTAAGAAAATATTTAAAATTAAGAAGAATAAATATCTCAGAAATAAAGGTGATATTTTCAATACATTATACAACATTGTATACCTTCTTTTAATGATACTAGTCATTGAGATGGAATAATTCATTCTTGAGTTTTCTGAATTCCTTAGATTGTATACAGTTTTCTTTATCTTAAAAACTTGCATATTGAGAAGGGTTTACTATAAAATGTATACATTTATAACATTTTATTTTTAATTTCAAAATAATATTCTACCCATTATATTGAGGACAAGGCAATACTAATTCTCAGATGAATGATTTTAGAAGGAATTTTAATTTTTGAAATCATAATATCATTACACTTTCTACCCCTTTGCTCTCTTCTCTCTAAGCATTCTCAGTTACTCCTTTGCTCTCATTCAAATTATCCAATACCACTGTAGTCATTCGAATTTTCTCTATGTTATAAGTATACTAAAAATCTGTATAAAATGACTTTATCCAAAATGATTTAATAAAACAATAATGCAACAATGTATACATTCATTTAACCTGGAAAATATGAAAGAAATAGATGACTTTCTAGATGACTTATTACTTACCAATCTTAACTCAAGTTGAAGTAGAAGAGAAAGTGTGAAAGAGCTTCAAACTCATCGATGCAGAGGGACATTTCCTAAACAGAACTCCAATTGTTCAGGTTCATAGATCAAGAATTGCTGAATGGGAACTCGTGAAACTGGAAAGATTCTCTATGAGAAAAGGACATAGCCAATAGGACAAATTGGGCACCTGCACATTGGGAAAAATATTCACTAACCCCACATCTGATAGAGGGCTATTATCCAAAATATATAAACAACTCAAGAAGCTAATCATAAAAAAAAAAAAAATGAACAACCCAATCAAAGAATGGGGTATAGAACCAAACAGAGAATTTACAATAGAGGAATCTTGAATGGATAAGAAGCACTTAAGGAAATGTTAAAAGTCCTCTTTGGTTGTTGTTTTACTCCCAGGGAGCTTTGGGGGATCTGGTTGTAGATATTGTTGTTCTTCCTATGAAATTGTGAACCCTTTCAGCTCCTTCAGTCCTTGCCCTAACTCCTTGGACTCATTGGGGTTACTGTGCTCAGTATGATGGTTGGGAGCAGCTAGGGCAGTGGGGAAGGAGCAAATGACTGGGTAGGGGAGCAACCTCATAGAAGCAGGGGACCGGAATAGGATAGGAGGTTAGGAGAGAAAAAATGGAAAGGGGGATAACACTTGAAATGTAAATAAATAAGACAACCAATAATAAAAAAATAAAAAAAAGAAGAGATGTTCAAAGCACTTAGTCATCTGGGAAATGCAAATCAAAATGGCCTTGAGATTCGACCTTACACCAATCAGAATAGCTAAGATCAAAATCTCGGGTGACAACACATGTTGGTGAGGATGTGGAGAAAAATGAACAAAATCCATTGCTGGTGGGATTGCAAACTGGTACTACCACTCTGGAAATAAGTCTGCAGGTTCTTCAGAATATTGGAAATAGATCTATCTGAAGACTCAGCTATACCACTTAGGGCATATACCCAAAAGACGCCCCACCCTGCCACAGGGGCACATATTTCACTATTTTCATATTTGTGATAGCCAGAAGCTGGAAACAGCCCAGATGTCGTACAATTAAGCAGTGAACACAGAAAATGTGGTTCATTTACACAATGGAATACTACACAGCTATTAAGAACAAAGATATCATGAGTTTTTCCAAGACAATGGATGGAACTAGAAAATATCATCCTTAGTGAAGTTACTCAGACACAAAATGACATGCATGGTATGTACTCACTAATAAGTGAATACTTACCACAAAAGTACAGAACCCAGGACACAATCCAAAAACTCAATGTTAACAAGCCAAAGAGCCCAAGTGAAGATGACTCAATCCTACTTAGGAGGGAGAAGAAAGAAAACATGGCCTTCCATTCTCCATCTGTACCCCAGAGTTAATCCTGTGGCAAAGCACTTGGGAACCAAATACCATCTGGAGAGAGCTGGTTTCCCAGGAGTTCTATCAATCCTAGGTTCACAAGTAAAACAAACACTTGTGCTCCAATAAATGGCCAAACAAGGACCTGCCAGGAGACCACAGGTCACAGGAACCTCAGAACACCCTGAGACAGGATTGTTCAGATTTCAATCAGATCCCTGGAGCTAACTCTGTGACACAGGTCTCCATACCCAAATCTTGCCTTGAGAGAACTGGTTCCCAGGAGTGGTGACACACCTAAGATCACAGGTTCACAGGAGGGACAGCAAGACCAACTAACAGCAGAGTTAACCAGATGGAAAGAGGCAAGTGCAAGAAACAAAACAACAGAAACCAAGGCTAATTGGCATCATCAGAACACAGTTCTTCCACTACAGCAAATACTGAATACCCCCAACACATTGGAAAAGCAAGATTCTGATTTAAAATCATATCTCATGAAGAAGTACATGAATAACTCCCCTAAGAAACACAGGAAAATACAGGTAAACAAGTAGAAGCCCTTAAAGTGGAAACACAAAAATACCTTAAAGAATCATACACACACATACACACACACACACACACACACACACACACGCACACACACACACACAAAGAAAAGAAAGAAAGAAAGAAAGAAAGAAAGAAAGAAAGAAAGAAAGAAAGAAAGAAACAAGCAACCAAACAGGTGAAGGGATTGAACAAAACCATCTAGAATCTAAACGGAAATAGAAACACCAAAGATATCACAAAGGAAAACAAACCTGGAGATAGAAAACTTTGGAAAGAGATCAGGAGTGATAGATGCAGCAATCACCAATGGAATAAAAAAGATAGAAGAAAGAATCTCAGGTATAGAAGATACCACAGAAAACATTGACACAACAGTCAAAGCAAATGAAAAATGCACAAAGTTCCTAGCCCACAATATCCACAACACAATGAGAACATCAAATCTAAGCACAATAGGTATAGAAGAGAGCAAAGAATCCCAAGTTAAGGGGACAGTAAATGTCTTCAACAAAATTATAGAAGAAAACTTCCTTAAGCTAAAAAAAGAGATGTCCATGAACATATAAGAAACCTAGAGACTTCAAATAGACTGAACTAGAAAAGAAATTCCTGTCACATAATAACCAAAACACCAAATGCACAAAACTAAGAAAGAATATTAAAAGCAGTAAGGGAAAAAGGACAAGAAATATATAAAGGCAGACACATCAGAATTATACCAGATTTCTCACCAGAGACTCTAAAAGCCAGAAGATCCTGGGCAGATGTCATACACACGCTAAGAGAACACAAATGCCTGCCCAGGCTATTATACCCAGCAAAACATTCAATCCATACACGGAGAAATCAAGATATTCCATAACAAAATCAATTTACATAATACCTCTCCATAAATCCAGCTTCACAAAGGATAATAGATGGAAAACTTCAACACAAGGAGGGAAATTACACCATAGACAATCTTCTTTCAACAAATCCAAAAGAAGATACCCACAAAAACATCATTACACCTCTAACAACAAAAATAACAGGAATCAACAATGATTTTTCATTACTATCTCTTAACATCAATGGACTCAATTACCAAAGAAAAAGACATAGACTAACATACTGGATACATAAACAGGACCCAACATTTTGCTGAATACAGGAAACACCCCTCTATGACAAAGACAGACTCTCCCTCATAGTAAAAGGCTGGAAAAAATTTTCCAAGCAATGGTCTCAAGAAATGAGCTGCAGTAGCCATTATAATATGGAATAAAATCAACTTTCAACAAAAATTTATTAAAAGATAAGAAAGGACACTTCAGCGGTCGCCATCTTGGTTCCGGGACTCAGCAGAACTTAGGAAATTAGTCTGAACAGGTTTGAGGGTGCACCAGAGAACCGGACAGCTTCTGGGACGGGCAGAAGCACAGAGCCGCTGAGGCAGCACCCTTGGCGGGCCGCAGACAGCCGGCCACCGTCCGGACCAGAGGACAGGTGTCCGCCTGGCTCGGGAGGCGGCCTCAGCCTCAGGAGCAGCGGTCGCCATCTTGGTTCCAGGACTCCCTGGAACTTAGGAATTTAGTCTGCACAGGTGAGAGTCTGCACCACAGAAGCTGACAGCTTCTGGGAACTGCCAAAGCAACACAGCTTCTGAGAGAGGCCCTGTTTTGGGCCTTCTTCTTCGACCAGGAGGAGGTCCAAAAGCAAGATATCTGCGCACCTTCCCTATAAGAGAGCTTGCCAGCAGAGAGTGCTCTGAGCACTGAAACTCAGAGGAGAGAATCTGTCTCCCAGGTCTGCTGAGAGACGGTAACAGAATCACCAGAAGAACAATCTCTAAACAGAGTCAACTATAACTACTAACTCCAGAGATTACCAGATGGCGAAAGGTAAACGTAGGAATCCTACTAATAGGAACCAAGACCACTCACCATCATCAGAACCCAACACTCCCACTTCGCCCAGTCCAGGGCACCCCAACACACCCGAAAACCTAGACCTAGATTTAAAAGCATATCTCATGATGATGGTAGAGGATATCGAGAAGGACTTTAATAAATCACTTAAAGAAATACAGGAGAACACTGCTAAAGAGTTACAAGTCCTTAAAGAAAAACAGGAAAACACAATCAAACAGGTAGAAGTCCTTACAGAAAAAGAGGAAAAAACATACAAACAGGTGATGGAAATGAACAAAACCATACTAGACCTAAAAAGGGAAGTAGAAACAATAAAGAAAACTCAAAGTGAGGCAACACTGGAGATAGAAACCCTAGGAAAGAAATCTGGAACCATAGATTTGAGCATCAGCAACAGAATACAAGAGATGGAAGAGAGAATCTCAGGTGCAGAAGATTCCATAGAGAACATAGGCACAACAATCAAAGAAAATGGAAAATGCAAAAAGATCCTAACTCAAAATATCCAGGAAATCCAGGACACAATGAGAAGACCAAACCTACGGATAATAGGAGTGGATGAGAATGAAGATTTTCAACTCAAAGGACCAGCAAACATCTTCAACAAAATTATTGAAGAAAACTTCATAATCTAAAGAAAGAGATGCCCATGAACATACAAGAGGCCTACAGAACTCCAAATAGACTGGACCAGAAAAGAAATTCCTCCCAGCACATAATAATCAGAACATCAAATGCACTAAATAAAGATAGAATACTAAAAGCAGTAAGGGAAAAAGGTCAAGTAACATATAAAGGCAAGCCTATCAGAATTACACCAGATTTTTCACCAGAGACTATGAAAGCCAGAAGAGCCTGGAAAGATGTTATACGGAAACTAAGAGAACACAAATTCTAGCCCAGGCTACTATACCCAGCCAAACTCTCAATTACCATAGATGGAGAAACAAAAGTATTCCACGACAAAACCAAATTCACACATTATCTCTCCACGAATCCAGCCCTTCAAAGGTTAATAACAGAAAAAAACCAATACAAGAACGGGAACAATGCCCTAGAAAAAACAAGAAGGTAATCCCTCAACAAACCTAAAAGAAGACAGCCACAAGAACAGAATGCCAACTTTAACAACAAAAATAACAGGAAGCAACAATTACTTTTCCTTAATATCTCTTAACATCAATGGTCTCAACTCCCCAATAAAAAGACATAGACAAACAAACTGGCTACACAAACAAGACCCAACGTTTTGCTGTTTACAGGAGACACATCTCAGAGAAAAAGATAAACACTACCTCAGAATAAAAGGCTGGAAAACAATTTTCCAAGCAAATGGTATGAAGAAACAAGCTGGAGTAGCCATCCTAATATCTGATAAGATTGACTTCCAACCCAAAATCATCAAAAAAGACAAGGAGGGGCACTTCGTTCTCATCAAAGGTAAAATCCTCCAAGAGGAACTCTGAATTCTGAATATCTATGCTCCAAATACAAGGGCAGCCACATTCATTGAAGAACCTTTAGTAAAACTCAAAGCACACATTGCACCTCACACAATAATAGAGGGAGACTTCAACACACCACTTTCACCAATGGACAGATCATGAAAACAGAAACTAAACAGGGACACACTGAAACTAACAGAAGTGATGAAACAAATGGATCTGACAGATATCTACAGAACATTTTATCCTAAAACAAAAGGATATACCTTCTTCTCAGCACCTCATGGTACCTTCTCCAAAATTGACCACATAATAGGTCACAAAACAGGCCTCAACAGATTCAAAAAAATTGAAATTGTCCCATGTATCCTATCAGATCACCATGCACTAAGTCTGATCTTCAATAACAAAAAAAATAACAGAAAGCCAACACTCACGTGGAAACTGAACAACACTCTTCTCAATGATACCTTGGTCAAGGAAGGAATAAAGAAAGAAATTAAAGACTTTTTAGAGTTTAATGAAAATGAAGCCACAACGTACCCAAACCTTTGGGACACAATGAAAGCATTTCTAAGAGGGAAACTCATAGCTCTGAGTGCCTCCATGAAGAAACGGGAGAGAGCACATACTAGCAGCTTGACAACACATCTAAAAGCTCTAGAAAAAAAGAAGCAAATTCACCCAAGAGGAGTAGACGGCAGGAAATAATCAAACTGGGGGGTGAAATCAACGAAGTGGAAACAAGAAGAACTATTCAAAGAGTTAACCAAACGAGGAGTTGGTTCTTTGAGAAAATCAACAACATAGATAAACCCTTAGCTAGACTCACTAGAGGGCACAGAGACAAAATCCTAATTAACAAAATCAGAACTGAAAAGGGAGACATAACAACAGATCCTGAAGAAATCCAAAGCACCATCAGATCCTTCTACAAAAGGCTATACTCAACAAAACTGGAAAACCTGGACAAAATGGACAAATTTTCTGGACAGATACCAGGTACCAAAGTTGAATCAGGATCAAGTTGACCTTCTAAACAGTCCCATATCCCCTAAAGAAATAGAAGCACTTATAAATAGTCTCCCAGCCAAAAAAAGCCCAGGACCAGACGAGTTTAGTGCAGAGTTCTATCAGACCTTCAAAGAAGATCTAATTCCAGTTCTGCACAAACTTTTTCACAAGATAGAAGTAGAAAGTACTCTACCCAACTCATTTTATGAAGCCACTATTACTCTGATACCTAAACCACAGAAAGATCCAACAAAGATAGAGAACTTCAGACCAATTTCTCTTATCAATATCGATGCAAAAATCCTCAATAAAATTCTAGCTAACCGAATCCAAGAACACATTAAAGCAATCATCCATCCTGACCAAGTAGGTTTTATTCCAGGGATGCAGGGATGGTTAAATATATGAAAATTCATCAATGTAATCCACTATATAAACAAACTCAAAGACAAAAACCACATGATCATCTCCTTAGATGCAGAAAAAGCATTTGACAAGATCCAACACCCATTCATGATAAAAGTTCTGGAAAAATCAGGAATTCAAGGCCCATACCTAAACATGATAAAAGCAATCTACAGCAAACCAGGAGCCAACATCAAAGTAAATGGAGAGAAGCTGGAAGCAATCCCACTAAAATCAGGTACTAGAAAAGGCTGCCCACTTTCTCCCTACCTTTTCAACATATTACTTGAAGTATTAGCCAGAGCAATTCGACAACAAAAGGAGATCAAGGGGATAAAAATTGGAAAGGAGGAAGTCAAAATATCACTTTTTGCAGATGATATGATAGTATATATAAGTGACCCTAAAAATTCCACCAGAGAACTCCTAAACCTGATAAACAGCTTCGGTGAAGTAGCTGGATATAAAATTAACTCAAACAAGTCAATGGCCTTTCTCTACACAAAGAATAAACAGGCTGAGAAAGAAATTAGGGAAACAACACCCTTCTCAATAGTCACAAATAATATAAAATATCTCGGAGTGACTCTAACTAAGGAAGTGAAAGATCTGTATGATAAAAACTTCAAGTCTCTGAAGAAAGAAATTAAAGAAGATCTCAGAAGATGGAAAGATCTCCCATGCTCATGGATTGGCAGGATCAACATTGTAAAAATGGCTATCTTGCCAAAAGCAATCTAAAGATTCAATGCAATCCCCATCAAAATTCCAACTCAATTCTTCAACGAATTAGAAGGAGAAATTTGCAAGTTCATCTGGAATAACAAAAAACCTAGGATAGCAAAAACTCTTCTCAAGGATAAAAGAACCTCTGGTGGAATCACCATGCCTGACCTAAAGCTTTACTACAGAGCAATTGTGATAAAAACTGCATGGTACTGGTATAGAGACAACCAAGTAGACCAATGGAATAGAATTGAAGACCCAGAAATGAACACACACACCTATGGTCACTTGATCTTCGACAAGGGAGCTAAAACCATCCAGTGGAAGAAAGACAGCATTTTCAATAATTGGTGCTGGCACAACTGGTTGTTATCATGTAGAAGAATGCGAATCGATCCATACTTATCTCCTTGTACTAAGGTCAAATCTAAATGGATCAAAGAACTTCACATAAAACCAGAGACACTGAAACTTATCGTGGAGAAAGTGGGGGAAAGCCTTGAAGATATGGGCACAGGGGAAAAATTTCTGAACAGAACAGCAATGGCTTGTGCTGTAAGATCGAGAATTGACAAATGGGACCTAATGAAACTCCAAAGTTTCTGCAAGGCAAAAGACACAGTCAATAAGACAAAGAGACCACCAACAGATTGGGAAAGGATCTTTACCTATCCTAAATCAGATAGGGGACTAATATCCAACATATATAAAGAACACAAGAAGGTGGACTTCAGAAAATCAAATAACCCCATTAAAAAATGGGGCTCAGAACTGAACAAAGAATTCTCACCTGAGGAATACCGAATGGCAGAGAAGCACCTGAAAAAATGTTCAACATCCTTAACCATCAGGGAAATGCAAATCAAAACAACCCTGAGATTCCACTTCACTCCAGTCAGAATGGCTAAGATCAAAAATTCAGGTGACAGCAGATGCTGGCGAGGATGTGGAGAAAGAGGAACACTCCTCCATTGTTGGTGGGATTGCAGGCTTGTACAACCACTCTGGAAATCAGTCTGGCGGTTCCTCAGAAAATTGGACATAGTACTACCGGAGGATCCAGCAATACCTCTCCTGGGCATATATCCAGAAGATGCTCCAACTGGTAAGAAGGACACATGCTCCACTATGTTCATAGCAGCCTTATTTATAATAGCCAGAAGCTGGAAAGAACCCAGATGCCCCTCAACAGAGGAATGGATACAGAAAATGTGGTACATCTACACAATGGAGTACTACTCAGCTATTAAAAAGAATGAATTTATCAAAGTCCTAGCCAAATGGATGGACCTGGAGGGCATCATCCTGAGTGAAGTAACACATTCACAAAGGAACTCACACAATATGTACTCACTGATAAGTGGATATTAGCCCAAAACCTAGGATATCCAAGATATAAGATATAATTTCCTAAACACATGAAACTCAAGAAGAATGAAGACTGAAGTGTGGACACTATGCCCCTCCTTAGAAGTGGGAACAAAACACCCTTGGAAGGAGTTACAGAGACAAAGTTTGGAGCTGAGATGAAAGGATGGACCATGTAGAGACTGCCTTATCCAGGGATCCACCCCATAATCAGCATCCAAACGCTGACACCATTGCATACACTAGCAAGATTTTATCGAAAGGACCCAGATGTAGCTGTCTCTTGTGAGACTATGCTGGGGCCTAGCAAACACAGAAGTGGATGCCCACAGTCAGCTAATGGATGGATCACAGGGCTCCCAATGGAGGAGCTAGAGAAAGTACCCAAGGAGCTAAAGGGATCTGCAACCCTATAGGTGGATCAACATTATGAACTAACCAGTACCCCGGAGCTCTTGACTCTAGCTGCATATGTATCAAAAGATGGCCTAGTCGGCCATCACTGGAAAGAGAGGCCCATTGGACACACAAACTTTATATGCCCCAGAACAGGGGAACGCCAGGGCCAAAAAGGGGGAGTGGGTGGGTAGGGGAGTGGGGGTGGGTGGGTATGGGGGACTTTTGGTATAGCATTGGAAATGTAAATGAGCTAAATACCTAATAAAAAATGGAAAAAAAAAAAAAAAAAGAACTTACCAACATGTCCTAACTCATTCTAACACAGACCTCCCCTTTTCCCTCTTCAAATCAAAACCGGTAAAGTTATTTGCTGCTGTTTCTGTGTGATTCAGATTCGGCCACTCTTTGCCCTGCTTAATAAAGGATCTCTTTGCAAAAAAAAAAAAAAAAAAAAAAAAAAAAGAAAGGACACTTCATATTCATCACAGAAAAATTCTACCAAGATGAACCCTCAGTTATGAAGATCTATGCTCCAAATGCAAGGGCACCCACTTTATTTATTCATTTTCTTATTATTATTTTATTATTATTATTATTATTATTATTATTATTATTATTATTATTATGTTTTGTTTTTCGAGACAGGGTTTCTCTGTATAGTACTGGCTGATCCTAGAACTCACTCTGTAGACCAGGCTGGCCCTGAACTCAGAAATCCACCTACCTGCCTCTGCCTCCCGAGTGCTGGGATTAAAGGCATGCGCCACCACGCCCAGCTACCCACTTTAACAAAGGAAACATGGTATAGAAATAATGTACCAAACCAGGATCTGGTTCTTTGAGAAAATCAACAAGATATATGAACCGTTAGCCAAACTAAACAGAGGACACAGAGACAGTATCCAAATTAACAAAATTAGAAATGAAAAGGGAGACATAACAACAGCAACTGAGGAAATTCAAAATATCATCAGATCCTACTACAAAAGCCTATACTTAACAGAACTGCAAAATCTGGATTAAATGGACAATTTTCTAGACAGATAGCAGGTATTAAATTTAAATCTGAATCAGATAAACCATCTAAATGCCTGCATAAACACTAAACAAATAGCAGAAATCATTTAAATTCTCTCAAAAAAAAAGAAAAAAAAAAGAAAAAAAAAAGGGCCAGGACTAAATGGGTTTACTGCAGAATTTTATCAGACTGTCACAGAAGACCTAATACTAATACTCTTCAAACTATTATACAAAAATAAAAATAGAAGTAACCCTACCCAATTTGTTCTATTATGCTCATACCTAAACCATGCAAATGCCCAACAAAGAAAGAACTTCAGTCCAATTTCCCTTATGAATATCAATGCAAAATTACTCAATAAAATTCTTGCAAAACCAATCCAAGAAAACATCACAGCGATCATCTGCCATGATCAAGCAGGCTTCATCCCAGGGTTGCAGGGATAGTTCAATATACAAAAATCCATCAACATAATCCATTGTATAAACAAACTAAAAGAGAGAGAAAAAAAACACATGATCATTACATTAGACTCTGAGAAAGCATTTGACAAAATTCAACACCACTTCATAATAAAAGTCTTGGAAAGATGAGGAATTCAACGCCTATATCAAAACATATTAAAAGCAATATACAGCAAATCAGTAGCCAACATTAAACTAGAGAGAAACTTGAAACAATCCCACTAAGTCAGGTACTAGACAAGGCTGCCCAACTCTTTCTCTACCAATTCAATATAGCACTTGAAGTACTAGCCAGAGAAATTTGACAATGAAAGGAGGTCAAAGGAATATAAATTGGAAAGGAAGAAGTCAAAATATTACTACTTGCACATGATGTGATAATATACTTAAATGACTACAAAAATTTCATCAGAGACCTCCTAAACAAGATAAGCAACTTCAGCAAAGGGGCTGGATATAAAATTAATTCAAACAAATCAGGAGCCTTCCTCAACTCAAAGGATGAGCAGACTGAGAAAGAAATTAGGGAAACAACACCCTTCACATTAGTCACAAATAATATAAAATACCTTGGTGTAACTCTAAGCAAGTGAAAGATCTACATGACAAAAACTACACGTCTCTGAAGAATCAAAGATCTCAGGAGACGGAAAGATCCCCCATAGTCATGGTTTGGCAGGATTTATATAGTAAAAATAGCCATCTTGCTGAAATCAATCTATAGATTCAATGCAATCCCCATCAAAATTCCAACTAAATTCTTTACAGAGAAAGAGAAACTTGCAAATTCATTTGAAAAAAAAAAACTAGCATAGTGGAAAACATTCTCAACAATAAAAAAACTTCTGGCTGAATCACCATCCCTGACCTCAAGCCATATAACAGAACAATAGTGACAAAAACTGCATGGTATTGGTACAGTTGCAAGCATGTAGATCAATAGGATAGAATTGAAGACCTAAAAATGAGCCCACACATATATGGTCACTTGATCTTTGACAAAGGAGGTAAAAGCAGCCAGTGGAAAAAAGACAGCAGTTACAACAAATGGTGCTGGTTCAACTGGAGGTCAGCATGTAGAGCAAATTGATCCCTTCTTATTTAGTCCAAGTGGATCAAGGAC
The DNA here is from genome assembly GCF_000001635.26 of Mus musculus. Taxonomy (NCBI): domain Eukaryota; kingdom Metazoa; phylum Chordata; class Mammalia; order Rodentia; family Muridae; genus Mus; species Mus musculus. Next base: position 74,757,132 of record NC_000069.6, on the reverse strand, counting down.
TATATATATATATATAAACTAATAGAAGATAAAGTGGGTAAGAGCCTCAGACACACTGGCACAGGAGAAATGTTCCTGAACAGAATACCAATGGTTTATGCTCTAAGATCAAGAATTGAAAAATGGGACCTCATAAAATTGCAAAGCTTCTGTAAGCCAAAGGAAACTTTCAATAGTACAAAATGGCAGCCAACAGATTGGGAAAAGATCTTTACCAATCCTACATATGATAGAGTGAGTGCTAATATTCAATATATGCAAAGAAGTCAAGAAGTTAGACCTTAGGGAATCAAATAAGTCTATTAAAAATCGGTTCTGCGAATGAACGTGGGGCAGAGGGGAACCCGATCTGGTATTGGGGTAAGGGAAAAGAACTGAAGCTCTGAGTGCAAGCAGAAAGAATGGAATCAGGCAACCTTGAGAAATAGGAAATTAGGAGAGGGGGGCACTTTAGAATGCACCTGGAGTTTAGAGACCTGGGAGTTGAGAAACTCTCAGGACTCAAAGGGAGGGATATTAGATGAAATGCCAGATAGTAGGGAGAGGGAACTTACAGCGCCCACCTCCAATAGAAAGACAGAACATCAAGTGAGGGGTGGGGTGGCCAATAATTGTTCTTGTCTGAAAGTATTACAGGGATGGGGTTGGCGACTTAGCTTAGTAATAGAGCACTTGTCTAAAAAGTGGAAGGCCCTGGGTTTGGTCCTCAGCTCTGGACAAAAAAAAAAAAAAAAAAGAATTATAAGGATGGAAATGGAGAGGAGACTGAGGAAAAGAAGAAGGTCCAGTGAAATGCCCAAAGTGGGATCTAGCTCAAGGGTAGATCCCAAGGCCTGACACTATTACTGAGGCTATATAGCACTCACAAAAAGGGACCTATCCATGACTGCCCTCTGAAAGACCCAACAAGCAACTGAAAGCGTCTGATGCAGATATTTGCACCAATTCAATGGTTGGAAGCAGCTGACCCCGGTTGTTGAATTAGCAAAGGCTGAGGAGGCTGAGGAGGGCACTCCTGTAGGAGGACCAGCAGTCTCAATTAATCTGAGCTCTCTCAAACACCAGTCAGCCAACACCAGCTGATATGAGACTCCCAACACATATATAGAGGAATTCCTGGTGTGTGTTCATTCAGAGATGATGCACCTAACATGCAAGAGATTTAGAGGCGCCAGGGATTTTAGAGGTCAGGTGGGTCAGGGGTGGGGTGGGGACATCACGTGGAGAGAGGGTGGTGGGGAGAAAGTATGGGGTGTTGAACAGTTGGAGGGTAGATGGGGGTGGGTGGGAATAAAATCTGGAGTATAAAAAATTAAAAAAATAAAATAAAAAAGACCTTTAAAAAGGGGGATCTCTCTCTCTCTCTCTGTGTCAGTGCATCAGGATTCATCTCTCAGCTATTCTCCAGCACCATGATCTTCTCTATGATGCTAACGGACTAAACCTCAGAAACTGTAAGCAATCCACGAATTAAATGCTTTCTCTGATAAGATTTGCCTTGGTCATGTTGTCTCTTCACAGCAATTAAACAGTGACAAGACAGTAAGTTTCCCTTTTTCAGTTAACCAGGATTCTTTAAGCCCAAACACAACTAAAATGGATCTTTTCACATAAAGTAAACTAATCTAAATAATGCCCTATGTATGTACAACCAGAAGCCCATTTTCCGGGTTGTCCTAACTTCTATCAAGTTGAAAACTAACACTCACCATTTCTATATGGAACTCCACAAAGCTCAGGGATGAAGGATGTGTGTGTGTGTGTGTGTGTGTGTGTGTGTGTGTGTGTGTGTGTGTATGTGTGATACCTTGTGACCTACAAAGTTCTTGCAATGTTTGTGGATAGCTCATATTGTCATCATTTTGCAAATAAAGAATATGAAATGTTAAGTAGTATATGATATTTTTAAAGCTATATTTCTTACAAATAGGTAGGTTTGGTATGGTTGATAAATGCTCCACAATACTTTTGTGTAATTGTTTTAAACATAATACACTGTCATGATATTGTGACTAAAAGAGACCTAGAAATGCCAGGCTGTTATCAATAGTCTCCCAGCCAAAAAAAGCCCAGGACCAGACAGGTTTAGTGCAGAGTTCTATCAGACCTTCAAAGAAGATCTAATTCCAGTTCTGCACAAACTGTTTCACAAAATAGAAGTAGAAGGTACTCTACCCAAGTCATTTTATGAAACAACTATTACTCTGATACCTAAACCACAGAAAGACCCAACAAAGATAGAGAACTTCAGACCAATTTCTCTTATGAATATCGATGCAAAAATCCTCAATAAAATTCTCGCTAACCGAATCCAAGAACACATTAAAGCAATCATCCACCTGACCAAGTAGGTTTTATTCCAGGGATGCAGGGATGGATTAATATACGAAAATCCATCAATGTAATCCATTATATAAACAAACTCAAAGACAAAAACCACATGATCATCTCGTTAGATGCAGAAAAAGCATTTGACAAGATCCAACACCCATTCATGATAAAAGTGTTGGAAAGATCAGGAATTCAAGGCCCATACCTAAACATGATAAAAGCAATCTACAGCAAACCAGTAGCCAACATCAAAGTAAGTGGAGAGAAGCTGGAAGCAATCCCACTAAAATCAGGGACTAGAAAAGGCTGCCTACTTTCTCCCTACCTTTTCAACATAGTACTTGAAGTATTGGCCAGAGCAATTCGACAACAAAAGGAGATCAAGGGGATACAAATTGGAAAAGAGGAAGTCAAAATATCACTTTTTGCAGATGATATGATAGTATATATAAGTGACCCTAGAAATTCTACCAGAGAACTCCTAAACCTGATAAACAGCTTCGGTGAAGTAGCTGGATATAAAATAAACTCAAACAAATCAATGGCCTTTCTCTATACAAAGAATAAACAGGTTGTGAAAGAAATTAGGGAAACAACACCCTTCTCAATAGTCACAAATAATATAAAATATCTTGGCATGACTCTAACTAAGGAAGTGAAAGATCTATATGATAAAAACTTCAAATCTCTGAAGAAAGAAATTAAAGAAGATCTCAGAAGATGGAAATATCTCCCATGCTCATGGATTGGCAGGATCAACTTTGTAAAAATGGCTATCTTGCCAAAAGCAATCTAAAGATTCAATGCAATCCCCATCAAAATTCCAACTCAATTCTTCAACGAATTAGAAGGAGCAATTTGCAAATTCATCTGGAATAACAAAAAACCTAGGATAGCAAAAACTCTTCTCAAGGATAAAAGAACCTCTGGTGGAATCACCATGCCTGATCTAAAGCTTTACTACAGAGCAATTGTGATAAAAACTGCATGGTACTGGTATAGAGACAGACAAGTAGACCAATGGAATAGAATTGAAGACCCAGAAATGAACCCACACACCTATGGTCACTTGATCTTCGACAAGGGAGCCAAAACCATCCAGTGGAAGAAAGACAGCATTTTCAACAATTGGTGCTGGCACAACTGGTTGTTATCATGTAGAAGAATGCGAATCGATCCATACTTATCTCCTTGTACTAAGGTGAAATCTAAGTGGATCAAGGAACTTCACATAAAACCAGAGACACTGAAACTTATAGAGGAGAAGTGGGGAAAAGCCTTGAAGATATGGGCACAGGGGAAAAATTCCTGAACAGAACAGCAATGGCTTGTGCTGTAAGATGGAGAATTGACAAATGGGACCTAATGAAACTCCAAAGTTTCTTCAAGGCAAAAGACACTGTCAATAAGACAAAAAGACCACAAGCAGATTGGGAAAGGATCTTTACCTATCCTAAATCAGATAGGGGACTAATATCCAACATATATAAAGAACTCAAGAAGGTGGACTTCAGAAAATCAAATAACCCCATTAAAAAATGGGGCTCAGAACTGAACAAAGAATTCTCACCTGAGGAATACCGAATGGCAGAGAAGCACCTGAAAAAATGTTCAACATCCTTAATCATCAGGGAAATGCAAATCAAAACAACCCTGAGATTCCACCTCACACCAGTCAGAATGGCTAAGATCAAAAATTCAGGTGACAGCAGATGCTGGCAAGGATGTGGAGAAAGAGGAACACTCCTCCATTTTTGGTGGGATTGCAAGCTTGTACAACCACTCTGGAAATCAGTCTGGTGGTTCCTTAGAAAATTGGATATATTATTACAGGAGGATCCTGCAATACCTCTCCTGGGCATATATCCAGAAGATGTTCCAACTAGTAAGAAAGACAGATGTTCCACTATGTTCATAGCAGCCTTATTTATAATAGCCAGAAGCTGGAAAGAACCCAGATGCCCCTCAACAGAGGAATGGATACAGAAAATGTGGTACATCTACACAATGGAGTACTACTCAGCTATTAAAAAGAATGAATTTATGAAAGTACTAGCCAAATGGATGGACCTGGAGGGCATCATCCTGAGTGAGGTAACACATTCACAAAGGAACTCACACAATATGTACTCCCTGATAAGTGGATATTAGCCCAAAACCTAGGATACCCAAGATATAAGATACAATTTCCTAAACACATGAAACTCAAGAAGAATGAAGACTGAAGTGTGGACACTATGCCCCTCCTTAGAATTGGGAACAAAACACCCTGGGAAGGAGTTACAGAGACAAAGTTTGGAGCTGAGATGAAAGGATGGTCCATGTAGAGACTGCCATATCCAGGGATCCACCCCATAATCAGCATCCAAACGCTGACACCATTGCATACACTAGCAAGATTTTATCGAAAGGACCCAGATGTAGCTTTCTCTTGTGAGACTATGCCGGGGCCTAGCAAACACAGAAGTGGATGCTCACAGTCAGCTAATGGATGGATCACAGGGCTCCCAATGGAGGAGCTAGAGAAAGTACCCAAGGAGCTAAAGGGATCTGCATCCCTATAGGCGGAACAACATAATGAACTAACCAGTATCCCGGAGCTCTTGACTCTAGCTGCATATGTATCAAAAGATGGCCTAGTCGGCCATCACTGGAAAGAGAGGCCCATTGGATTTGCAAACTTTATATGCCCCAGTACAGGGTAACGCCAGGGCCAAAAAGGGGGAGTGGGTGGGTAGGGGAGTGGGGGTGGGTGGGTATGGGGGACTTTTGGTATAGCATTGGAAATGTAAATGAGCTAAATACCTAATAAAAATGGAAAAAAAAAAAAAAAAGAAATGCCAGGCTCACCAAATATGATTTTTCTATACAGGAATGGAGGGTTTCCATGAGTCAAAATTACCTCTACAATGGTTCATAAAATATATTCTACAGTAAATATTGCCTATAATACCATTTCAAATTATTTTAGAACATTTCAATGATCAAAAAAGATATCTTAAGAACATAAATTCAAGCCCCTGTGAGCATATGATATATTTATCTATTTTACATGGAAAATGAGGACTATGGTTAATAGATCAGTATTTTGATTGCTCAAACATAGCTAGAATTTTCCACTAGAAACCTCTTCCTAGTCGGCCATCACTGGAAAGAGAGGCCCATTGGACACGCAGACTTTGTGTGCCCCGGTACAGGGGAACGCCAGGGCCAAAGGGGGGGAGTGGGTGGGTAGGGGAGTGGGGGTGGGTGGGTAAGGGGGACTTTTGGTATAGCATTGGAAATGTAAATGAGCTAAATACCTAATAAAAAATGGAAAAAAAAAAAAAAAAAAAAGAAACCTCTTCCAGAGTAAATTACAAAATATAATTGTTTTCTTTAAACACTTCTTTTTCAATATAATTTATTATACATAAAATCATATATATATATAGTTATATATAATTTAAGAATATAGAGATTACATAAATTTAATATATAGAATATATAAATTTATAATATACAAATTACATATAATTACATATAATGTATATAATAAAAGAATATACATATACGCACACATGCACATAAATATATATGTGTATATATATATATTTTGTGAACTGTTTTGAAATTAAATAAGTTGAGAGAATCTACATTTCTTTCAAAGATTTCTACTGAACAAACTTCATAATACTTAGAGTTTATCCTTACTAAGCTAACTGAATGTAGTCCTGTAATTGCTACTTGAGTTCACGTGAATACTTTTGTTTGTATATACCCAAGTTCTGTGATTTAGGAAACAAATGCAATTATACTGAATATATATATATATTCCTCATTTGAGTAGTTATATCACTTTAATAGATTATAGAATTTGTAATTCCAAGATACTTTCCAATGTGGTTCCACAATCCTGTACAATTACTCTTTTTCTCACTTGTGTGTTGTATCCCTCCAAAGACATATGCTGAAGTTCTGACACCCTGACAATGAGAATGTATGTATGCATGGACGCAGGGTTTTATAATAGTGATACAGTAAAAATCATTATTCGTGTCACTGCCTAGTCATTAGTTACTGTAGTATCTTGGTGGAAAGAAACTCTCTGTACACAAGCATGCATATCTAAGATGATCTCATGAAGGTACAAGGAGGAGATACCCAAATACAGGAGGGAGACCCAGGCCAGACATTTGCTTTATATCCCTTTGAGGAATAAAATTCTTTTATTTTGAGGTTCTATTTGGCACACATGTCTGAAGATAAGACTCTTGCTGAGTGTGGCATGTCTCTAGTATTTTATTATGAAGAAGTTACCAAATAAATACTAAGATATCCACTTAAATGAAGTGTTTACAATGTTGAGCTCTGCAATGCTTAAGGAATGTCCATCACTTCTGTTACCTATGTAGGATGTTTTTGAATCTACTTTGCCCAGCACAGACTATTCCCTTTGAGCTTGGTGCATGTTAAAGAACTTTGTAGTTAAACATAGAATCAGATTTTCGTGGCTAAAGATCGTCTGCTAGAAGAAAAAAAAAAAAAAGGTTAGCAAAGACTGATCATTTTGCTTTTAGGCTGAAAACACCAATCTGTTACCATTTGGACTTCCTCTCCCTCTCCCATTAACTTTATAACAAAATAGCTATTCAGCATTTTGCACTGCATCTTTGCTATCACATTAAGTGAACTTCTGGAATTAATTGACCCAATGCCTCAGAAACCTGCTATTTAAGTGAATTCAGAAACTCGTTACAGGAAGATGAAAATGATATTATTGAAATTTGGTGCTCTAATTGGTCTCAGACCACACATTATAATTTAGGAACTAGCTCTTACATCATTCTGTCACTAAATGATGCAAGTGTGTCAATAAGACTGTGAAATGTTGTGGGGATATAATAAGTCACAGAAATCAAGTGCAAAGCTGTGAAAGAATACCACATGCTTGATGATATTTAAAATAAAAATAGAAGAAAAGCAGTAAACTTGATTTTCATATAGTGCATATGCATTTGTTGAGACCCATGCTGATGCCATCTTTCAGTTAAAATAACATCGGCCGTCACTGATAGACCACTCTAGAAGTATAAACTTGGTGTCAAGCACATAAGATGCCAAATTTTTTTAATTAGGTGATATTTATTGTATATAGTACTGAGCTCTACATGGTTTATTTGAAGGATAAGATTTACTTTGACAAAACTTATCCTCCGTTTGCTTTGGTGTTTAAGAATACAAACTTAAGCAAAATATTCTTTTTTTTTTTTTTTTTTTGCATGAACCAATGAGTTTAAGTAGGGTTACCTGTAAATAATAACAGAAATTTCTAATTATTTACAGGAATATTGGAAATTTACAAACAGAACATGGAGCAAGAGTCTATTTTCTTCCCAGCAACTGTTAAACTTCTATACATCCTTAGAAAATGAGGGACCTCTAGAGCCTCATGACTCTAGTCACCCATACACACTGTTCATGTTCAAATCATCACCACTGCTCTGACTTAGGATGGCAATGCTCCTGAGTATCTGGAAGAAATATCTACACAACAGATGTATGCTCTTACTTCTCTTTCTTAAAAGAGTCTCACTTTGTATCCACTTGTACTTTTTTTATTGGATACTTTATTTATTTACATTTCAAATGGTATCCCCTTTCCCGGTTTTCCCTCTAGAAACCTCCTATCCCATCCATCCTCCCCCTGCTTCTATGAGGGTATGCCCTACCCACCCACCTCCATCTCCCTAATCTGGCATTTCCCAACACTGGGGCATCGAGCCTTCACAGGACCAAGGGCCTCTCCTCCCATTGATGTCCTCTACTTCATATGCAGCTGGACTCCTGGGTCCCTCCCTGTGTATTCATTAGTTGGTTGTTTAGTACCTGGGAGCTCTAGGAAGTTTGGTTGGGTGATATTGTTGTTCTTCCTATGGGGTTGCAAACCCCTTCAGCTCCTTCAGTCCTTTCTCTAACTCTTCCATTGGGGACACTGTGTTCAGTCCAAAGGTTGGCTGTGAGCATCTGCCTCTGTAGTTGTTAGGCTCTGGTAGAGCATCTCAGGAGACAGCTATAACAGGTTCCTGTCAGCTAGTACTTCTTGGCATCCTCAACAGTGTCTGGGTTTACTATCTGTATATGGGATGGATCCTTACTGGGGACAGTCTCTTCACCTGAGATTCTCTCTTCTGTTTTTTATACTGGTGATTGTTGCACCTGTGACTCTTGATCACTTTCCTAGGTTTTCTATCTCCAGGGTTGCCTCCCTTTGTGATTTCTTTATTGTTTCTATTTCCATTTAGATCCTGGATGGTTATGTTTAATACCTTCACCTGTTTGGTTGTGTTTTTTTTTTTTTTTTTTTTTTTTTTTTTTTTTTTTTTTTTTTTTTTTTTGTGATTCTTTAAGGGATTTTTGTGTTTCCACTTTAAGGGCTTCTACTTGTTTACCTGTATTTTCCTGTTTCTTAAGGGAGTTATGTATGTCCTTCTTAAAGACCTCTATCAACATCTTGAGATATGATTTTAAATCAGAATCCTGCTTTTCTAGTGTGTTAGGGTATCCAGTATTTGCTGTAGTGAAAGAACTGTGTTCTGATGATGCCAAGTAGCCTTGGTTTCTGTTGTTTTGTTTCTTGCACTTGCCTCTCGCCATCTGATTATCTCTGCTGTTAGTTGGTCTTGCTGTCTCTGACTGGAGCTTGTCCCTCCTGTGAGCCTGTGATCTTAGGTGTATCACCATTCCAGGAAGACTAGTTCTCTCAAGGCAAGATTTGGGTATGGAGAGCAGCTGTATCACAGGGTTAGCTCCAGTGATCTGATTGAAATCTGAACGATCTTGTCTTCAGGTGTTCTGTGGTTCTTGTGCCCTGAGGTCTTCTGGCAGGTCCTTCTTTGGCTAGTTATTAGAACAAAAGTGTTGGTCACAGCTGTGAACTTAGGAGTGACAGCACTCCCAGGAGAACAGCTCTCTCTGGGCAGGATTTGGTTATGAGGAAAGTACGCTAATGGTTTAAGGTTTCTCTCTCTTTTTTTTTCTTTTCTTTTTTTTTTTTCAGTTTCTGACAGCATCACTATTACCCTTTTTATCATGGAGACTTGAATAAAGATTCTTTAAATTGCATGTAAATTGTTGACAGTGGTTCAAGGAAAGAATACAAGCTTACAAAAGCCTAGCTAGATAATAGATTTATGTACCCAGTGATTTTATAGCTATTTTCATGCTGAGGGTATAGCTGATATTTGGCATCTTTCATGTTAAAGGATACAAATTTTACTAAGATAATTTACATTCCATGCTTCTCAATATTTTTATGCTTGCATATCTGAAGGATAGATAATGTTTTACTGTTGTTATTGTTTTCTAATATTCCATAAGAAGTGTTTACCTGTTTCACACATGTGTATGTAAATATTGGGGGGTTGACAAACTCTATATTTTCTTCCTCGAGTTTTATGATTAACTACAATCACCATGAAAATGAATACATTTAAATGCTATATCATATGATTCACAAAATTTTTATTTGAGACCCAAGTTTTAGGAGGTAAGAAAGAAAGTATTTCAAAAACAGTCAATCTTTGAAGGTTTATTAGTAGTATCTTAAAAATCCATTGCCATTGTCAAAGTTATGTTTTTATTGAATAATTGAATTTTCTACTAAATGATAAATCTAATCTCTGAGATCAAACCATTCCATATTTGCAGTTTATGAACAAACTTTAGTAAGTGCTTCCAAAATATTTGTTGAAGGATTTCACATACTCATGATGTGTCCCAACCATGATGGTTGGTTGTGTATATAATTTGTTTTGAACACTTAAAGATTTACCTGAAGATGGTGGGTATGGTTCTGCCAGCATTGTCCTTCCTACCCCTGTCTGTCTTTTCTTCCTTTCTCATCCTTATAACTGACCATTGAAAGCTGCTTTGTGATGAGCCCAGGCGAAGTTCTGATATTCAGTGCATTTCTCTGCAATGCAGTCATAGAAAACAAACAAACAAACAAACAAAACCACCCCCCCAAAAAAAAATTCTTGAGATTTTTCTCAGGATGTTAAAATCTGTACATTCTGTAAATCTGACAAATTTTGTTCAACTTGACCTAAATCGTTCAAACAAGTAGAAACAGACTTTTTAAATTTAACCCAAGGACCTTACAAAGTACAACATTTATTGGGTTTAAAAAAAACTCTCGGGGGTGGGTGGGTATGGGGGACTTTTGGTATAGCATTGGAAATGTAAATGAGCTAAATACCTAATAAAAAATGGAAAGAAAAAAAAAACTCTCTATTACTCTTTTTATTTATTGTCTTCATTGGTCAACAATTATCAGTATTCAATTTCATTTATGTCGGCAAAAATAATAAATAAAACAGTTTTTTTTCTCAAGAACGTATAACTTAGGAATAAGCACTTCCATGATATAATTAGGAGTAAATCTTTCTCAGTGGCATATACTTTTTACTGCACCCATATTGCTGTATGTTAAAGAATTTTTGGCCCAATTTATATATTAACCTAACATTTTCCTGAAGCAGATGAATTTCCAAGTGCCATTATGTGTCTTTCCTTTGAATCTGCTTCTTTATACCACTGGAATGTTGTTAAGGAACAGAGAGAAAGAACATCAGAGTGTGGAGGTAGGGAAACTCTTGGAGAAGTTCAAGGAAAATAGCGATATGAGCAAAATGTATTGTGAGTAAACAAGTTGTTAAATTAAAAAAAAATAACTTTTCTCATGTAAAATTTCCATAAATAGGACCTTGCAATCGAAGCTACATATTTTTGGGACAATTTATAAAACAAACAAGTTTATATACTCTATACAGTTTTTTTTTATTACTAAAATATTTTTGAGTCAATTCTGAGAAGAATCAGGTCTGTTGCAATCATGTAAAAGGTTCATCCAAAATTAAACACATATGCAAATTTGTTTATCACTTTAAAGCTTAAGAAACCCTTATGAATACATGAATTGGTTTCCTTAGTTTAAGAAAGTGGTCAGATTGAGATAAAAAATATTATTGGTGGCAAAAATATTCTTTAGCAAGACCTATATTTACAGAAATCATTCTCAACTTAATATCGTTTTACATCTTAATTAACTCACAGTTAAGTTGAAAGTATGAGTAAGGACTAGTCTAAAAATTATCCTATGGCAATTTAACATGAGCAAAGCCTTGAGCTTAAAAAATATATACAGAAAAATTATTTGATACACTTAGCTGACCATAGGTCAGCAACACAGTATACTGAACTATATGGCTCATGCATCCACTTGATAGGTGGCATAAGCACAAATTGTGGTTGACTGCTTCTGCTCAACATTGCAAGAAAACATTGTTACTTTTGGAGAAGGTCAAACGGTAAAGTATGGTTTCTTATGAATGCATGCTTTTCTGTCCAGCATGTAAATTTGAATACTCGTCACCATAATCATTACCCATGAAGGAAGCTTTGTATGTATGTATTTTCACTTCTAAAATGATAATGACAAGTTGTCATTTTTTACCATACATTGCATTAGCTTAATAATGTGTGCTAAGACTAGTACAATTTTAATTGCATATATTTATTAATAAAGAAATGCCTTCAAATATTTATTGTTAAATATTACATGCAAGTTTCAGATCATCAAAAAATGATCCCTTATCCTCATTTGCTTTAATTTATGGGTTGTTGTTGTTTGTTTTTTATTTTTCTGAGACAGGTTTTCTCTGTATAATCCTGGCTTTCCTGGAATTTACTCTGTAGACCAGGCTGGCCTTGAACTCAGAGATCCACCTGCCTCTGCCTCCCAAGTGCTGGGATTAAAGGCATATGCCACCACTTCCCAGCAGATTTTAATTTATGATCTAAGGTAAAAATGCATGTGCATGTATATTAACAAATAAAAATATTTTTCTTTAATTTAAAATTTTGACCTGTTTTTATCCTGATTCATTGGTTAAAAAGTAACAGCCAAATTTATTTATAAAGTGATATTTAAAACGTTTAAAGTTATTTATTTATTATACGTAAATACACTGTAGCTGCCTTCAGACACACCAGAGGAGGGCATCTGATCTCATTACAGATGGCTGTAAGCCACCATGTGGTTGCTGGGATTTGAACTCAGGACTTTTGGAAGAGCAGTCAGTGCTCTTAACTGCTGATCCATCTCTCCAGCCCTAATTATTTTTCAATTTTTATTAGGTATTTTCTTCATTTACATTTCAAATGCTATCCTCAAAGTCCCCTATACAATCCCCCCCACCTGCTCCCCTACCCACCCTCTCCAACTTCTTGGCTCTGGTATTCCCCTGTATTGGGATTATGGGATGGATCCCCAGGTGGGGCAGTCTCTGGATGGTCCATCCTTCAGTCTTAGCTCCAAACTTTGTCTCTGTAACTCCTTCCATGGCCATGTTGTTCCCTATTCTAAGAATGAATGAAGTATCCACACGTTGGTTTTCCTTCTTGATTTTCTTGTGTTTTGCAAATTGTATCTTGTGTATTCTAAGTTTCTGGGCTAATATCCACTTATCAGTGAGTGCATATCAAGTTACTTCTTTTGTTAGTTTGTGTGAAGTTTTCCAGTGTGTAATTTCTGCCATGTAAATGGGGGGGGGTGTATAGCTTAGTCCGAGTTTTGACCTGAGAGTTCTGACATCCTGTATATATTATTTTGAATTAACTCAATATCCCCATGTAAATATGGGTCATGTAGACAATGGCAGCCTTAAGTGTTCATTTTTCTTCCTTATAGTGCCTGAAGTTCATGTTAGAGGGCAGCAACAACTTATGATGTTGATATTTATTGGTTAGTTTATAATGTTGTTCCACCTATAGGGTTGCATATCCCTTTAGCTCCTTGGCTACTTTCTCTAGCTCCTCCATTGGGAGCCCTGTGATCCATCCATTAGCTGACTGTGAGCATCCATTTCTGTGTTCGCTAGGCTCCGGCATAGTCTCACAAGAGACAGCTACATCTGGGTCCTTTCTAGCTGCATCATATGTATCAAAAGATGGCCTAGTCGGCCATCACTGGAAAGAGAGGCCCATTGGACACGCAAACTTTATATGCCCCAGTACAGGGGAACGCCAGGGCCAAAAAGGGTGAGTGGGAGTGTGTAGGGGAGTGGGGGTGGGTGGCTATGGGGGACTTTTGGTATAGCATTGGAAATGTAAATGAGCTAAATACCTAATAAAAAATGGAAAAGGAAAAAAATGATGTTGATATTTGGTATATTTTTTTACAGTCTAGGTGTTACCTGCCCCTCCTGGTTTGCCCTCCCACAGTTCTTCATTAATAATTACATTTCACTGGAAATGACAGTGTACACCTTCATTCACAGCACATTGTGGATAGAGCTTGGCAGGTTTCTGTGAGATCCAGGTTTGCCTAGTCTACATGGCAAATTCTTGACTAGCTGAGGCTACATAGTGAGACACCATGTCATAAAAGATGAAGAAGATCATCAACAACAAGATAGTGGATTTTCTTTTATATTTACTGCCTAAAAACTCTTTGTCAGATATTTTTCTTTCTTTGAAACTTAATATTTCATCCCGAAATACATGTACAGAAAATGTTTACATAGCTAACTAAAAGAAAAAAGTAAACTATGTGTACTGAATAGCTACTATACTTTCAGTAGGACCATTCATATTACCATTTGGTCCTGAAACCAATGATGTGTGCTAAGAATTGTAAGATAAAAATAACTTTAATATATCTGGTTCAGTGTGATCAGTAAGGATGAAAAGTCCCTGGATTTAACCTTAGGGCTTTTTGATTGAAAATTCTTTTGTTCTTTGCATCACATAAAACTATTCACATTGCATAAGAAAATGTCTGTGCATTACAGCAATCACCAATGGCAAATGCATGCATAAACTTTGTTTTAGGCAATGAAACAAATACTCTTTCTTAAATCTTGTCACTGTTCTTGAATTTAATTTAACTTTTATTTGTATGAGTGTTTCACTGATTGTGTCACACTCCCTTATTATGCAGTGTCTGAGGAGGGATGGAGACAGCATCGGATTCACTGGAATTGGAGTGGGCCATTGTGTGGGTGCTAGGAATCCAACATAAGTCCCCTGGAGAGCAGCTAGTGCCTTATTCTCTGCAGCATCTCTACTGTCTGTTCTTATACTTCAATTCGGAGAGGAAATTATGCATAGAGTTTCCATTTGCATATATTCCCACACAAGTATATTCTAATTTACTCCTGGAATGATTAAGAAGAAAATATGAAGAAGCCATGAAACCATTTTTTTCTATTTAAAAATGAATGAGTTGATAGTTACAGAAGTAAAGAGAAACAAAAGTGGGTGGATTAGGGAGCAGGGCGGGGGGAGGATATAGGGGATTTTCAGGATAGCATTTGAATTGTAAATGAAGAAAATATCTAATAAAAATTGTTTAAAAATAAAAAAATAAAAAAATGATGAGACTTAGACTTGTTTCTGGAGTAACAGAAGTAACAAGCCAATAGAGGGCATGAGAGCACTGCTGCAGCCACTGATGCTGTTTGGACTGATTCAGCAACACCTCTTAACTGATGTTCCTAAACCACTTAAAATATCATAAGAGCTGGCCTTGGCACTGGCAGTTTCTTCACAGGAACTAGTCGGTTCATGTTAGCACATTAATAAAATGCTGTGTTTCTTTGTAAGCTTAATGAATCATATATTCTCATTACAAAGACATGTATAAGGGAAAGATATGAACACAGAACATAAAATAAAAGTCTAACATACAAATGACTATTTAATAGAAGGCAATGTGTTCCTTTAGGGCACTTTCCCTGTAGTCAGAGGATCACTAGTCGTTGCCTGATTCTGCTTTTACATTTGTCACTATAAAGACTCTCTCTTATACTGAGAACCGAAAACATCTATGGAGAGTCTCCAAAATACAACAAAACATGGGGCTGAATGCCAGATTCACCATCATTCAAGAGAAACCCAAAATTTACAGGAATTTTGTATCAAATTTTACTCATAGATGTTTCAAGATGGAAGAAAGAGGAACATTGTAGCTAATATGATCCCTATTTCATAAATATACTCAGAAGTCCTCAGGTTCTTGGGGCACCCTCTAATGCTTCTGAAAAGAACTCCTACCATGAGATTTCCCCTGAATTTTTCAAGAAAGGTCTTACTTCTCCTGAGTGTGAGGGACCTAAATGACATGAATTGTTTGTCTGTGGATAAAATATATTGAAATGAGAGTTTTAGGCTCAAAGAGACAATGGCACATTTCCAACTGTGGTGTTTATTTGGGATTCCTAAAGAATCAATTAATTATGCTAGCGGTCACTCATTTACTGGTCTTCCTCTAGATTTCTGTATCACTATGATATAATGAAGTTTTACTAGTAAAACTTTTTCACTCTTTAATTTCTCTTAGAATATCATAGCATCCCATTCTAGATGTCAATTAGGAAAATCATAGATTGCCTCCTGATCAATTGAGCTTTTGAAGTCACTGCTTGATACTAGATAAAAAAATTAACAAAGGAAAGATAATACGTAAGGTTATGATGGCTGGGGGTTCAGCCAGTTATGTTAGGAAGGGCATGGAAGAATAGAGCAGCTCACCTTGACAGCCAATAAAAGGTGGAGCAGTAAGAGGAGGGGAACAGACAAAGTTAATGCCAACTTTATTTCTCAAAGTGACCCATCTCCTCCAAACAAGCCCTACTTTGCATATTTCAACTAGTTCCAGAGAGTGTATTCAAATTTTGGATCCAACAGTGGACTGAACTGTTCATGAAGTCACACCCTTATCTCTTTAAATGACCTCATTTATGTATACTCAGAGCTTTCCTAATATCCAGGGTATTTGCTAGTCCAATCAAGTTGATGACCAAATTTCACCATAATATCTATCCTATTTAATAAATATGTTTATTAAATAAGAGATGAATATTCTAAAGGTCCTAGTTGGAGGTGCTTGAAAATTCTCTCTTATAATAAGGTAATCCTGTAAATATTTCTCCTATTATATTATAGTTAATGTGAGCAAGGGATTGTTTAGAATTTCCATGCTCTTAATTCAAAAGGATGCCTATTCTATGAGGGCTTAGAACACAATTACAAGGAGAAACAAGGATCTGCATGGATTGGTTGAGTAAATAATGAAACAGTCACATGCTCTTTACCACTGCAGTTCTCTCAACTGCTTTCTTTTCTATGTTTCAGCATTTATCATACTTATTCTTACCCACTTAGCCATATAATTGAGCTAGGATAACTGTTCCATAGGGCAATTGACTTGCAATCTAGACTTCATTAATAAGACACTTCAACAAGCTGAAGTAGCAAGCCCAGAATAATAAGCTAGACACTATACAGAGCTCCTTATTTATTACCTTTTTCCTTTTTAGGGACTCTTCATAATTGCTACTTTCACCAACCACCAGCTTCTAAATGATGAAGATGGAGCCTATGCGTCTCCTACATATTCCCCTTATTTGGATGGAAATTGTAGAATATTGTGTACTATTTAAATTCAGGAAACAAATCTCTAAACAAAATGCAGAAAAAGTATAATACCAAATGGTCTTGTTTAGCAGCTGAGATAACACATTAGGTACATCGCAAGAGTAAAGTGTTGCTCTTGTGGGAAATATAGGAAAGGGAATACTTATCCAAATACTTTACTAGTTTTCTTTGTGAAGCTCCTTTTCTGCTCCTTCATCTTACTTCTGACTTCACTATGTAGTATGTTTTATGCTAAGATATGCACTCAAGCATATGGACTTTGGATTGTATACCTTATGTGATTAATCTGGCCTCCTGACATTATATCTGAGGCTCAAATCCATCATGCCCAGAAATCTGACTTTCTAAGTGCCATGTTTAAACCACAGCAATCCGTTTGCGATTCTTACTAATTAATTCAGTGTTATACTCATTAGGCAGCAGTGTGAACAGGGCCTAGTTCTTTCTTTGCCTAAATTGCCAGGCATGGATAATAATAGATCTACTAAATTTTATTCATTTTAATTAATTAACATTTTGACACATATGCATTTGCAAATTCCCTAGGCATTTGCTAGATGAATGTTTTATGATGAACCATATTGACAACAAATATTGTAGCTGAAACACTTTAATAGACTGATAATTTCAATATATTATTGACATGACTTTACAATGTATTAGTGAAGATAATATTTTGGAGTGGAGAAGAGATGATTATAGACTCAGAGTGTCTCTTAGTACAATCTATTTTATAGTATTGCTTTGTGGGTTGAGACAATTTAGTAGATAATATATTAGAATAAAATAAACATTGTTGTAATTGATCATTACAAATCAGCTTGCTATTCAAGTTCTGGAAGATGTTTTGTTTCATGTATGACTTGAATAGTAATTATCAAGTTATTTATTAGAGGACAAAGCCAGACTGTTTTTTTTTTTTTTTGAAGACATTTATCAACCAACAACTTTACATCCTTGTGCACATGGTGAAGATGAAAACTTCAACCACAATTGGACAATAAAGTCTTTGAAATGAGAACTAAACCAAAATAACATATACAAGTAGCTATTGAGAAGGCTAACATTCCACTGAAAACAACAGAAACAATGGTCAAGTGAGGGGATAGTAGGGATACAGGATCATGTAGCATTCAGTATACTATTAAAAAAAAAATAGTTCTCTTGGGAGACAGACTGCAATATCATCTTAATGTTAAATTTCTAATCTTTGCAACTGAATAAATGAGTTTCTGAGCTTTAAACCATGCTGTATGTGGCTATTTGCCCTGAACATCTAAGGTGATATACCAAGACTTTATCAAAGTTAAAATAGTACACCTTCATTATTAACAAAATCACACCTAGCTAAGACACCTGTCACACTGTACGTGTCAAAGCTCTGGCTTCCTCATGACACAATGCAGCTGATGTTATATTCTAACAGTAGTGATAGGATCATATTTGATAAATGCTTAAATTTCATGCTCCCTCTCTTCAGAGTTGCTAAAACCACTGGCATAGGGCTGGTATTCACTTGCTCTAAAATTATCTCCCTTTTCAGGACATTCTCCAAGATAAATATTGGTTTAGAGCCTCATTTGAAGAATTTCTTCATATTATTAGTGAACCACAGTGTTATCACTTTGGCTGTTCATTTAATGTGATATAAAGGAAACGGTGGGCCATGTGCAGGACAAGCTTGTGATCTACCCTGGAACCATATATTCCCTGACATGATGAAGAATTATGGTTTTAATTATTTTATAGTCTTGATTTTACTTAATCATTCACTCTGTGTGTTTGTGTTTGCATGTGTGTGCATGCATGCATGCTTGTGAGGTTGTGTGGAAGTCAGAGGGCAATTTGTGTGAATTGGTTTTTATTCTTCCACTTGGTAGGTTGCAAACTTTGTTTGCTTAACTTAATGGCATGTACCTCTACCTGCTAAGCTATGTTGCAAATCCCTCATTCAGGATTGTTGACAAGTTTTTGATTAATGGTTCAAGGACCAATGAGACCTGGAGTTCAAGATTAGAACTTAGTAATTGATGTGTATGTGTGTGTACAAATATTTGTTTTAGAAATAGTGGTTTTCTTTTATGATTGTGAATATCTCTTGAATCATGAAAGAGAAGTACTTTTTTTGTTGTTCAGCTTTGTTTCACCTTTTCAGTATGAGGGATGTAAACCAAGGTTTTGTCTATGTATGATCTCTACTACTGAGTTTCAGCTTCTAGCCAGACATAGTTTTGAATAACATTATTAGCTCCATTTGACGACATTTGATGATTTACTGCCTTGTTTGCTGGCTATGATCTTTCTTTCACTGCTTGGATCAAGGAATGCCCTGTGTCTGCCAAACCCTCCTGAAAAACCACACACACACACACACACACACACACACACACACACAGACTCACACAAACCAAAAACACAACCAAAAGACCAAAAGCCAAAAACTCAAACCAAAACCCAAAAACCAACAAAAACTAAAATCAAACAAAAACCCAAAACTAAAGTAAACTCAGAAATCCTAATTTAACAATCCATGTTCATCTGCTCTAGAGGTCTTGCTACAGAACAGTAACAATGACTTTGGCTTAGTGATTTGTTTCCATTCAAATTCTATGAACCTAAAGAAGGTTAAAAATGTAATTGATTTTGTTTGATACTGCCCAAGTGTTTTGGTAACATATTACTCTACTTTTTCTTCCCTTTTACTCCCTAGAAGACAGTAATTTTATAGCTAAAATTGGCCTGTGAATTTATCTCAGCCTATGATTCATTTGTATGGGAATCTTACATCATCTCATTTCCATACTATAGTTGAAACCTTGACAATGATAAACACTTGCCTTATCATTGATGCCTTGTTTTCTTTAATATATTTATCAATGTATTCATTCTTTCATTGTTTTAATGCTTTATGAGCTCTAAAAAAGTTCTCTTTTACTCAATATCCAGCCCCCACGATTACCTTCTTGTCACAGTTTCTCATCATTAGCCAATCTGGAAAATACCTCTCTGTGGAAGGTTAGAGTTTATTTACTGAGACTTTTGTCAAGTCAGTATGCCTCATTTAATAATTAATTGATCCATTAAATATAAAGTGGAAGAATAGTAATATAAATAGAACAGTTATTTGGCCATACATAAAGGAAATTATAGACAGGTTATTTTTTAAATTAATTTTCATGTTCTCTCTTGGTGTCAAGTGTCTTCCCTTTGATTACTTGAGAGTTGGAGGAGTCACATGTGCATGACTCCAAACTGCTTTCTTTAGAGATATACTCTTGTATTTTTCCCAGACATGAGGATTAAAGATGATTGCTTTCACTTGTAAATATAAATAGTGCATACAATCAAATAGATTGTCAACCTTGACTTGAGAGTTATATAAGTTATTTCAAAATTGATCATATTCCTTTTGCTATATGACTGCATATTTTGAAATGTTTTCTAATTAATAGATGCTGTATGCTTTTCTTGTGGGTAGATATAAAGAAGTGAATATTCATCTTAGAATAGGTATTGGCAGACCAAAGTAATAATTTCTCCCAAGCTCACCTTAGTGTACCTCAGTGAAACAATGAGTTCAATTTTGTTTAAGAATTAGAAATGGTTATATAACTAGATTAGACTGGTGTATGACTGGTGGCTTCTGCTTGATATACCATTGAGAAACCCCGCCCAAGTCACTTATTTAACTCATTGATAGGTGTAGAATGCACAGATGGCAGAGCATGTGTGGGTCTTCTGATCCACAGCAACATCTGTCAGTCTATAGCATCTTGAGAACCTTTGCCTTCTCTCTGATAAGGTATAGTGTAGACAAAAGCCTCCCAACAGCCTGAATCATCATAACTGCTCTGTTTCAACACCACTACCAAATGAATAGTTGTATCCAATTTCTGCTGGTAACCTCTTTTTCTTTGTCTATGAACTTCATTCATCCCTTATCCAGATATTCTTGAGTATTGACTTTGTTTCAGACATTTTCCAAAATGGAATAGGTTATCTGTAATGAAAAGTACTCTTGAGAGCTTAGGTAGGAAAAGAAACAACATATAATAAGTAACAAACAAACAAAAATGTAAGTATACAATTTAAAAGTGTCGGATGTTACTAAGAACTGAATAGGCAGGACAAAGTATAGAACTAAAACGTCTTACTTTTTGTTTTATTAGATATGTTCTTTATTTATATTTCAAATGTTATCCTCTTTCCTGGTTTCCCCTCTGAAACTCCAAGCAGCAAACTCAGACAGACACTCACAGCCAATCAGTGGATGAAGCTTGGAATGTTTTGTTTTGTTTTGTTTTGTTTTGTTTTGTTTTGTTTTGTTTTGTTTTGTTTTGTTTTGTTTTGTTTTGTATTGTTTTGTTTTGTTTTCAGGGTCCTTTCAGCAAAATCTTGCTGGCATGTGCAATAGTGTCTGCGTTTGGTGATAGAGTTTCTCTGTGTAGCCCTGGCTGTCCTGGAACTCACTCTGTAGACCAGGCTGACCTCAAACTCAGAAATCAGGCTGCCTCTGACTCCGAGTGCTGGGATTAAAGGCATGTGTCCCCACTGCCCGGCAGCTTGGGGATTCTTATGGAAGAATAGGAGGAAGGATTGCAGTCCCAGAAGATAGAAACTCCACCAGAATACCAACAGAGACAACTAACATGGACTCTTGGAGCTCTGAGAAACGGAATCACCAAGCAAAGAACTTACATGACCTGGACCTAGGCCTCCCCACTTATGTGTAGCAAATGTGCAATGTAACTTTCAAATAGGTCTTGAACAATCTACGGGAGCAATCCCAAAATCTGTTGCCTGTATGTGGAATATGTTCTAACAGTTGGGCTGCCATGTCTGGCCTTAGTGGAAGAGGAAGATCCTAGCCTTGCAAAGAATTAAAGAACCTGTATGTGTGGGAGGTGGAGGGAGCATACACAGAGTTGACCCCACCAGGTCAGAGGGAAAGAAGAGGAGGGAAGGGGGGAAGATTGTGCGAGGGTGTAAGCATGAGGAGGGGGCAGTGAGGGGTATGTAAAGTGATTAAGTAAAATAATAATAATAAATTAAATTTTAAAATGTCAAAAAGATAGGTCTGATGAGGCAAATCTTAGCTCAGCAGCAAAAGAGTTGGAAAACTTTGTAGAAATATGTTCAGTACAAATGAGGGAAGAAGGAAATACCATTTGTGTACTTGTTCTCTGATTTCTACGAAACATCATGTTACAAACTGTTTTTTAAAGCAGTTCCCCAGGCTGCAGTTGTCTCTTACAGCTGATGTTCCTGCTCATGGATTTTGTTCGGCATCAAACACCAAGTATAATGGTGTTCTGTCTCTAGCAGCCTGTCAGACAAGTCACACACTGAAAACTAGAATCAATCGTCAATCTGACAACATTGTGGGATGCTCACTTAAATTTAAACTCCTATGAGAGAACTCAAAGGAGTTGTGAATAGCCTATTCACTTTTCCCACAAGCCTCTTGTGATTGGCTAATTATTTGAAAAAGTTCACAGCAAAGGGAGAGATGACAAATTCTTCAGCTCAAGCAGGTAAATTGAGGTTTTGGGTTGCTTTTTCTTTATAAATGTTTTGCAAATAGTAGCTGACAGCTGACTGGAAAAAAATTTATTACGTGTTTCCTTTGGCCTATATTTGGTCTTCATATTCACCTGTATGTGCACGATTATGTTTGCAAACTCAGTGATGCTCTAGAGGAAAGCTCAGTATTGAAAACATTAATGTAGCTTGAAGTTGAAGGTGTACATATGAAGTGTCTTACAGTTCAGGCCTTACATAATTCTGAAGACTTGGTTCAGAAATCAGTAAGATGCTTATAGTTATTATTAGGCTTCATGATTACAATACTACCACTATTAATATAAACAAAGGCATAGACATACAAATGTTCATGCATGTATGTGTGTGTATGTATATATATATATATATATATATATATATATATATGTATGTATATATATGTTATATACCTATATGTGTACATAATTAAATAACTTTAAAATATTTATTTAGTAATTTTAAAATATTTTGATGAAATGACTCTCAACATTCATATTATTGGAGTGGAATAATCTAATGTTTATAAGCATTTTCTGCAAATACAATTGTCAGTAGAAAAAGTAACAGTCAGCCGGGCGGTGGTGGCATATGCCTTTAATCCCAGCACTTGGGAGGCAGAGGCAGGAGGATTTCTGAGTTCGAGGCCAGCCTGGTCTACAAAGTGAGTTCCAGGACAGCCAGGGCTACACAGAAACCCTGTCTCAAAAAACAAAAAAAAAAAACAAAAACAAAAAACAAAAAACAAAACAACAACAAAAAAAAAAGAAAAGTATCAGTCATGGAGGTCTTCATTGTTCATTTTTCATGATCAAAGCTGTTCATAGAGGCAGATAGGCTAACAGTAGATCTTCACCCCTTTTTCAGCAAAACCAAGTTCAATCCCAAGTCTCACCGGCAGCTCTGAAGTAAGTTACTTGCAGCCTCCTTTATCCAATTCCTGAATCCCAGGAATTTCCAGTTGGTCAAAAGATCTTCCACTCTTAACTTTCCTCTCCAAATATATTGCTTTACCACAGTCCTCAACTCTATGAGACCCTTCCCTGGGAAACACAGAAAGAGAAAACAGGAAAGCTAGCTTCCCAACATCATCTTTTTCTCAGTTTGTCCAAGTCTGAACCTGTAGTATCATCATCAGTTCTGAAGCAGATCTTCAGTTTTGGATTCTTCTTGCTCTGTCGTTTTCTCCATTAGTCACACAGATCTTTCGGTTCAAATGCCCACACCCACTCATTGCTTTATTGCACACTCTATCACTACAGGCATTGCTTGGGAACTCACATGCTGTTACAGCCAAAAAAGCAAGGAGGCCAAGTGCATATCTTCATCCCTTTATGTCTTTTTTTTATTGGATATTTTTTTATTTACATTTCAAATGTTATCCCTATTCCTGTTTTCCCCTCTGAAAATCTCTTCCCCCATCCCCCTCTTCCTTCCCCTGCTTATCAACCCACCCAATCTGGCTTCCTGGCCCTGTCATTACCCTTTACTGGGGCATAGAGCCTTCCCAGAACCAAGGGCCTCTCCTTCCAATCATGTCCAACTAGGCCAACCTCTGCTATTTATGCATCTGGAGCCATGAGTCCCACCATGTGTACAGTTTGGTTGGTAGCTTAGTCATTGTGAGCCCTGAGGGTACAGGTTAGTTCATATTGTTGTTCTTCCTATGGGGCTACAAACCCCTTTGACTCCTTGGGTCCTTTCTCTAGCTTCTTCATTGGGATCCTGTGCTCAGTCCAGTGGATGACTGTGAGCATCCACTTCTGTGTCTGTCAGACACTGGTAAAACCTCTCAAGAGAGAGCTATATCAGGCTACTGTCATCTAGTACTCCTTGACATTCACAAAACTGTCTGGGTTTGGTGATTGTATATGGGATGGATTCTCAGGTGGGGCAGTCTCTGGATAGTCATTCCTTCAGTCTCTACTCCACCATTTGACTCTGTAACTCTTTCCAGGGGTGTTTTATTCCCTCTTCTAAGAAGGACCAAAATATCCACAATTTGGTCTTCCTTCTTGAGATTCATGTGGTTTGTGAATTATATCTTGGGTATTCCGAGCTTCTGGGCTAATATCCACTTATCAATGAGTGCATATCATATGTGTTCTTTTATGATTTGGTTACCTCACTCAGGATGATATCCCCCAGATCCATACATTTGCCTAAGAATTTCACAAATTCATTGTTTTTAATAGTTGAGTAGTACTCCATTGTATAAATGTACCACATATTCTGTATCCATTCCTCTGTTAAGGGATATCTGGATTCTTTCCAGCTTCTGGCTATTATAAATAATGTTGCTAAGAACATATTGGAGCATGTGTCTTTATTACATGTTCGAGCATCTTCTGGGTATATGCCCAGGAGTGATATTGCTAGTTATTCTAGTAGTACTATATACATTTTTCTAAAGAAACACCAGACAGATTTCAAGAGTGATTATATGAGCTTGCAATCCCACCAGCAATGGAGAAGTGTTCCTCTTTCTCCACATCCTTGCTTGCATCTGCTGTCACATGAATTTTTTATTTAAGCCATTCTGATTGGTGTGAGGTAGAATCTCAAGGTTGTTTTGATTTGCATTACTCTGATGAATAAGGATGCTCAACATTTCTTTAGGTTATTCTCAGCCATTCGGTATTCCTCAGTTGAAAATTCTTTGTTTACCTCTGTACCCCACCTTTTAATATGGTTATTTGATTCTCTAGTCTAACTTCTTAGCTTCTTTGTGTATATAGGATATTAGCCCTCTATCAGATGTAGGATTGGTAAATATCTTTTCCCATTCTGTTGGTTGCATTTTTGTCTTGTTGTCAGTGTCCTTTGCCTTACAGAAGCCTTGCAATTTTATGAGGTCCCATTTGTCAATTATTGATCTTACAGTACAAGCCATTGGTGTTCTGTTCAGGAATTTTTCTTCTGTGTCCATGTTCGAGGATCTATGTTTCAGTGTATCTGGTTTTATGTGGAGGTCCTTGAACCACTTAGACTTGAACTTTATACAAGGAGATAAAAAAATGGATCAATTTGCATTCTTCTACAGTTGAGCCAGCACGAATTGTTGACAATGTTGTCTTTTTTCCACGGGATGGATTTACCTCCTTTGCCAAAGATCAAGTGACCCACATAGGTGTGTGGGTTCATTTCTGGGTCTTCAATTCTATTGAAGTACCATGAGGTGCTGAGAAGATTGATTTAGATTTAAGATGTTTTAAAGATATCTGTTAAATCCATTTGTTTCATAACTTCTGTTAGTTTCACTGTGTCTCTGTTTATTTTCTGTTTCCATGATCTGTCCATTGATGAGAGTGGGGTGTTGAAATCTCCAATTATTATTGTGTGTGGTGAAATGTGTGCATTGAGCTTCAGTAAAGTTTGTATTATGAATGTGGATGCCATTGCTTTTGGAGCATAGATGTTCAAAGGTTTTTCCAGGGAACCCTAAAGCAGATAAATGCTTTCAGCAAAGTAGCTGGGTGGAAAATTAACTCATATAAATCAGTTGCATTCCAATGCACAGATAACAAATGAGCTGAGATCAGTAAACAACACATTTCACAATAGCCATAAATAATATAAAAATCTCCAGGTTACTATAACCAACTAAGGAAAAGACTTTAATGATAAAACAAGTGATTGAAGAAAACGAATGAAGCCATGCTCATGGATCAGTAGGATTAGTATAGCAAAAAATGGTTATTCTACTGAAAGATATCTGCATCAAAACTCCAAACCAATTCTTCACAGATCATGAAAGGCCAATTTTTGAGTCTACACACACACACACACACACACACACACACACACACACACACTCGCATATACAGTCTCTCAAACACAGAATAGCTAAACATTCATTCATAATAAAAGAACTGCAGGAGGCCTTACTACCCTTAATTCCAAGCTGTATTACAGAACTTTAGTAAAAACAGCAGCATGATATTGACACATAAACTGACACACTGATCAATAAAATTGAAGTCCCAGGTGTACATTCACACACCTACATACATTTTTTTTTTACAACCAAGCCAGAAATATACATTGGGGGAAAAAAGGATATTTTTTTCAATGTTTCTGGTCAAACTGGATGACTGTATGCAGGAGAATCCAAATAGGTAGAGGAATTTTAACCCAGGAACATGGTTTCCCTGTCAAGGGATCACATCCAAAGACATTCTAGGTCTATATGATCCACCTGGAATGAAGACAGGGACTGGATTACAGTATAATCTGATGGGAATACAGACAAACCCTTAATATATATCTTTGATCCCTAAAAATAAAGTTAGTTTGTAAAAGGAAGCGGCCATGTTTGGAAGTGATGCGTAATTGAGAGGCAGACAAATTGACAAATCAGAAAGCAATTTGACGAAATGATTCATAGATAGTAATTCAAACTTTCTGAGAACAACACTGAAAAGAGAAGCTACTTAAGAGAAGTACGGGATGAGAAAAGGTTGGGTTTGTGTGGCAATTTTACAGAGACAGATTGCAGAGAGAAGAAGCTAGACACAGGCGAAGACAGAACGACACAATGAGAAAGACCCAGAAAAGTTATAACATATAGCCAAAGTTAGTATGAGGCCATGTGTTGTTGGATATTGCATAACTTTGTTAGTTCTTAAAAAGACTCAGCCATCGCTCAAGTAATCAATACATAGTCTTATTGATCAGCTTTAGCACAATTATTGGGTGATTACCCCTGAATTATTTTTCTATTCTATATTGGCTATTTCCTAGCCGTGCTCCCCAAGTTACTTGCAGTTAGAGTCTTGCCTGTGTTATTTCTGCTCCATCAGTCTGTCGTCAAGATGTTCTTCTCTCTCTCATCCATCTGCTCTTGGTCCTTCAAGTCTAATGGAGACCTCCTGTTCTCTCTGTCTTATTTCTTCCCCTCTCTCTTGTTTTTTTTCTCTCTTTCTCCTTGTGATCCATACATGTAACCCCAGTCCAGTATCCAAAGCCATACCTTCCTCTAGTCTCCCGAGTAATTACCTGTCAGCTATTCTTATTTAGCTGGAGAAGTTTGGCAAACAGTTTATACAACAACATTCTATGTACATGAGAATATATTCCTCTAGACTGTGACCAGATCATGGGAGCTACTATTTAGCATTTGAACACATAACACCATAGCCACTTCCATCATCCAAGCAGAACAATTATGCCAGAAGCTGAGAGAAACAGGCTTGAATCAGCTTGGAGATGAATTTGGGCCAGAATACAGCTGAGTTGAACCAGCCAGAGAGAGTTCAGAAACAGCTAGAAAAGGTGAGATTGGTCAGCAGTAAACCATGGATGATGAAACATTCTAGGCCTAGGATAGCAGGCAAAAGATGGATACTGCAGTATTCATGATTCAGGCTAGTGGAATATTAGATGGTATGGAGGCTAGCAGCTTGCAGGTGTAGGTCTAAGGAAAGATAACAGAGAAATAAATGCACTGGGAACAGCCAAGTTGTGTATTCATAAAGCTTGGGTATGACACTCAGCTATTCCCTTCATCTGAGGAAATAAAAGCAACATTTACAAATATCCATATTTATCATTTACACAAATCTCAATCCCTCATGGCTCAAAAGCATCAACATAAAAAGAGATAAGTAAATATGACAGAAGAGAAACGGGACAACTGGGCAATAGCTTTGAATTCATTGGTACAAGAAAAGGCTCTCTCTCTCTCTCTCTCTCTCTCTCTCTCTCTCTCTCCCTCCCCCCCGTGTGTGAGCACACACATCTTTGTTTCTTTTTTTTTTATTTCTTTCTTTTTATTGGATATTTTCTTTATTTATATTTCAAATATTATCTCCTTTCCAGGTTTCCTTCACCTCCCCTGAAACCCCTTATCCCATCTCCCTACCCCTGTTTTTATGAGGGTGTTTCCTTACCCACCCGCCCATGCATTCCTTGCCTCCATACCCTCAAACTCCCTACAGAGGGTATCCCATCAAACCTTCATAGGACCAAGGGTCTCTCTTCCACTTAATACCTGACAAGGCCATCCTCTGCTGTATATGCAGCTAGAGCTATGAGTCCCCCCATGTGTACTGTTTTGGTTGGTGGTTTAGTCCCTGGGAGCTCTGGGGAGTCTGGTTGCATGATATTTTTATTCTTCCTATGGGGTTGCAAACCCTATCAACTCCTACAGTCCTTTCTCTAGCTCTTCCATTGGGGATGCTGTGCTCAGTCCAATGGTTCGCTGAAAGCATCCTTTGTATTTATCAGGTTCTGGAAAAGCCTCTCAGGGGGCAATTATATCAGGCTCCTTTCAGTAAGCACTTCTTGGCATCCACAATAGTTTCTGGGTTTGGTGTCTGTATATGCGATGGATTTCCAGATGGGAGAGTGTCTGGATAGCCTTTCATTCAGTCTCTGCTCTACACATTGTTTCTATATTTGCTCCTGTGAGTATTTTGTTCCCCTTTCTAAGAAGGATTGAAGCACCTAAACTTTGATCTTCCTTCTTCTTGAGATTCATGTGGCTAAAACGTTCCAGTGGAAAAAAGACAACATTATCAACAAATGGGGCTGTTTCAACTGGAGGTCAGCATGTAGAATGCAAATCTAAGCATTCTTATCTCCTGTACAAAGCTCAAGTCCATGTAGATCATGGACTTACACATAAAACCAGAGACCCTGAAACTGATAAAATAGAAAGTGGGGAAGAGCCTCGAGCATATGGGCACCGTGGAAATTTTCCTGAATTGAGCACCAATGGCTTAGGTTGTAAGATCAAGAATCAACAAATGGGAACTCACAAGATTGCAGTTTCTATAAGGCAAAAAACACTGCCAATAAGCCAAAATGGTAACCAACATATTGGGAATAGATCTTTACCAATCCTACAAACAATAGAGGACTAATATCCAATATATACAAAGAAGTCAAAAAGTTAGAATAGAGAATCAAATAACCATATAAAAATGAGGTATAATAACCCCATTAAAAATGGGGCTCAGGGACAGCACTGGGCTTCCTTGGGCCCGGAGTCTCTGGACACCCACAAGGACCCCACAGGACCCTCTACTGGATCTTAAGGCCTCCGGTGAGTGGAACACAGCATCTGCTCCAATCCTATCACACAGGACCTGAGACTGCATGAATTAGGGAAGCAGAAAACCCAGCCTGATCAGGGTCACAAGTTCCTTCCGGTTCATGCCAGCATCAGGGTTCCTTGGGTGCAGAGTCTGCGGACACCCACAAGGACCCTACAGGACCCTCCACGGGATGTTAAGACCTCGGGTGAGTGGAACGCAACTTCTGCCAGGAGGCAGGTTCGAACACCAGATGTCTGGGAACCTTCCCTGCAAGAGGAGAGCTTGCCTGCAGAGAGTACTCTGACCACTAAAACTAAGGAGAGAGCTAGATGCCCAGGTCTGCTGATAGAGGCTAACATAATCACCTGAGGAACAAGCTCTAACCAGAGACAACTATAACAACTACCTCCAGAGATTACCAGATGGCGGAAGGCAAACGTAAGAATCTTACTAACAGAAACCAAGACCACTCACCATCATCAGAACGCAGCACTCCCACCCCACCCAGTCCTGGACAACCCAACACACCTGAAAAGCTAGACCGGAGTTAAAAGCATATCTCATGATGATGGTAGAGGACATCAAGAAGGACTTTAATAACTCACTTAAAGAAATACAGGAGAACACACCTAAACAGGTAGAAGACTTAAAGAGGAAACATAAAAACCCCTTAAAGAATTGCAGGAAAACACAACCAAACAGGTAATGGAATTGAATAAAACCACCCAAGACCTAAAAAGGGAATTAGACACAATAAAGAAAACCCAAAGTGAGGCAACGCTGGAGCTACAACCTCTAGGAAAGAAATCTGGAACCATAGATGTGAGCATCAGCATCAGAATACAAGAGATGGAAGAGAGAATCTCAGGGGCAGAAGATTCCAAAGAGAACACATCAGCACAACAATCAAAGAAAATACAAAATGCAAAAAGATCCTAACTCAAAACATCCAGGAAATCCAGGACACAATGAGAATACCAAACCTACTGATAATAGGAGTAGATGAGAATGAAGATTTTCATCTTAAAGGGCCAGCAAATATCTTCAACAAAATTATAGAAGAAAACTGCCCAAACTAAAGAAAGATATGTCCATGAACATACAAGAAGCCTACAGATTTCCAAATCGACTAGACCAGAAAAGAAATTCCTCCCGACATATAATAATCAGAACAACAAATACACTAAATAAAGAGAGAAAATTAAAACCAGTAAGGGAGAAAGGTCAAGTAACATATAAAGGCAGGCCTATCAGAATTACACCAGACTTTTCACCAGAGACTATGAAAGCCAGAAGATCCTGGACAGATGTTATAGAGACACTAAGAGAACACAAATGCCAGACCAGGCTACTATACCCAGCCAAACTGTCAATTAGCATAGATGGAGAAATCCAAATTATTCCACGACAAAACCAAATTCACACATTATCTTTCCACAAATCCAGCCCTTCAAAGGATAATAACATTAAAAAACCAATACAAGGACAGAAACCACACCCTGGAAAAAGCAAGAAAGTAATCCCTCAACAAAACAAAAAGAAGACAGCCACAAGAACAGAATGCCAACTCTAACAACAAAAATAATAGGAAGCAACAATTACTTTCCCTTAATATCTCTTAATATCAATGGACTTAATTCCCCAATAAAAAGACATATACTAACAAACTGGCTACACAAAAAGGACCCAACATTCTGCTGCTTACAGGAAACCCATCCCAGGGAAAAAGACAGTCACTACCTCAGAGTGAAAGGCTGGAAAACAATTTTCTAAGCAAATGGTATGAAGAAACAAGCTGGAGTACCCATTCTAATATGTAATAAAATCGACTTCCAACCCAAAGTTATCAAAAAAGACAAGGAGGGACACTTTATATTCATCAAAGGTAAAATCCTCCAAGAGGAACTCTCAATTCTGAATATCTATGCTCCAAATGCAAGGGCAGCCACATTCATTAAAGAAACTTTAGTAAAGCTCAAAGCACACATTGCAACTCACACAATAATAGTGGGAGACTTCAACATACCACTTTCATCAATGGACAGATTATGGAACAGAAACTAAACAGGGAAACAGTGAAACTAACAGAAGTTATGAAACAAATGGACTTAACAGATATCTACAGAACATTTTATCCTAAAACAAAAGGATATACCTTCTTCTCAGCACCTCGGTGGACCTTTCTCCACAATTGACCATATAATTGGTCACAAAACAGGCCTCAACAGATACAAAAATATTGAAATTGTCCCATGCATCCTATCAGACCACCATGGAGTAAGGCTGATCTTCAATAACAATATAAATAATGGAAAGCCAACATTCACATGGAAAATGAACAACACCCTTCGAAATGATACTTTGGTCAAGGAAGGAATAAAGAAAAAAATTAAAGACTTTTTAGAGTTTAATGAAAATGAAGCCACAACATACCCAAACTTATATGACATTAGGAAAGCATTTCTAAAAGCGAAACTCATAGCTCTGAGTGCCTCCAAAAAGAAACTAGAGAGAGCACACACTAGAAGCCTGACAACACACCTAAAACCTCTAGAAAAAAGGGAAGCAAATTCACCCAAGAGGAGTAGATGGCAATAAATAATCAAACTCAGGGGCGAAATCAAGCAAGTGGAAATAAAAACAACTATTCAAAGAATCAAACAAAGGAGTTTGTTATTTGAGAAAATCAACAAGATAGATAAACCCTTAGGTAGACTCACTAGAGGGCACAGGGACAGCATCCTAATTAACAAAATCAGAAATGAAAAGGGAGACATAACAACAGATCCTGAAGAAATCCAAAACACCATCAGATCCTTCTACAAAAGGCTATATTCAACAAAACTGGAAAACCAGGATGAAATGGACAAATTTCTAGACAGATAGAAGGTACCACAGTTAAATCAGGATCAAGTTAACGATCTAAACAGTCCCATATCCCCTAAAGAAATAGAAGCAGTCATTAATAGGCTCCCAACTAAAAAAAGCCAAGGACAAGATGGGTTTAGTGCAGAGTTATATCAGACCTTCAAAGAAGATCTAATTCCAGTTCTGCATAAACTCTTCCACAAAATAGAAGTAAAGGTACTCTATCCAACACATTCTATGAGGCCACAATTACTCTGATACCTAAACCACAGAAAGATCCCACAAAGACAGAGAACTTCAAACCAATTTCCCTTATGAATGTCAATGCAAAAATACTCAATAAAATTCTCCCTATCAGAATCCAAGAACATGTTAAAACAATCATCCATCCTGACCAAGTAGGTTTTATTCCAGGGATGCAGGGATGGTTTAATATATGGAAATCCGTCAATGTAATCTATTATATAAACAAACTCAAAGACAAAAACCACATGATCATCTCCTTAGAAGCTGAAAAAGCGTTTGACAAATCCAACACATTCATGATAAAAGTCTTGGAAAGATCAGGAATTCAAGGCCCATACCTAAACATGATAAAAGCAATCTACAGCAAACCAGTAACCAACTTCAAAGTAAATGGTGAGAAGCTGGAAGAAATCCCAATAAAATCAGGGACTAGCAAGGCTGTCCACTTTCTCCCTACCTATTCAACATTGTACTTGAAGTCCTAGCCAAAGCAATTCGATAACAAAAGGAGATCAAGGGGATACAAATTGAAATAGAAGACGTCAAAATATCACTTTTTGCAGATGATATGATAGTATATATAAGTGACCCTAAAAATTCCACCAGAAAACTCCTTAACCTGATAAACAGCTTCAGTGAAGTAGCTGGATACAAAATTAACTCAATCAAGTCAATGGCCTTTCCCTACACAAAGAATAAGCAGGCTGAGAAAGAAATTAGGGAAAAAACACCCTTCTCAATAGTCACAAATAATATAAAAAACCTTGGCGTGACTCTAAATAAGGAAGTGAAAGATCTTGAAGATAAGATAAGACATGATAAGAGCTTCAAGTCTTTGATGAAAGAAATTAAAAAAGATCTCAGAATATGGAAAGATCTCCCATGCTCATGGATTGGCAGGATCAAAATTGTAAAAATGGCTATCTTGCCAAAAGCAATCTTCAGATTCAATGCAATCCCCATCAAAATTGCAACTCAATTCTTCAACGAATTAGAAAGATCAATCTGCAAATTCATCTGGAATAACAAAAAACCTAGGATAGGAAAAACCCATCTCAAGGATATAAGTACCTCTGGTGGAATCACCATGCCATACCTAAATCTTTACTACAGAGCAATTGTGATAAAAACTGCATGGTACTGGTATAGTGACAGACAAGTAGACCAATGAAATAGAATTGAAGACTCAGAAATGAACCCATACACCTATGGTCACTTGATCTTTGACAAGTGAGCTAAAACCATCCAGTGGAAAAAAAAAGACAGCATTTTCAACAAATGGTGCTGGCACAACTCGTGGTTATCATGTAGAAGAATGCCAGTTGATCCATTCCAATCTCCTTGTACTAAGGTTAAATCTAAGTGGATCAAGGAACTTCACATAAAACCAGAGACACTGAAACTTATAGAGGAGAAAGTGGGGGAAAGCCTGGAAGATATGGGCACAGTGGGAAAATTCCTGAATAGAACAGCAATGGATTGTGCTGTAAGATCGAGAATTGACAAATGGGACCTTATGAAACTGCAAAGCTTCTGTAAGGCAAAAGACACCATCAGTAAGACAAAAAGGCCACCAAAAAATTGGGAAAGAATCTTTACCTATCCTAAATCAGATAGAGGACTAATATCCAATATATATATATAAAGAACTCAAGAATGTGGATTCCAGAAAATCAAATAACCCCATTGTGTAAATATTTACACAATGGAGTACTAATCAACCATTAAAAAGAATGAATTTATGAAATTCCTAGGCATCATCTTGAGTGAGGTAACACAATCACAAAAGAACTCAAACGATATATACTCCCTGATAAGTGGATATTAGCCCAGAAACCTAGTAGACCCGAGATATAAGATACAATTTGCAAAACACATGAAACTGAAGAAGAACAAAGACCAAAGTGTGGACACTTTGCCCCTTCTTTAAATTGGGAACAAAATACCCATGGAAGGAGTTACAGAGAAAAAGTTTCAACCTGAGACAAAAGGATGGGCCATCTAGAAACTGCCATATCCAGGGATACATTCCCATAATCAGCCTCCAAATGATGACACCATTGCATTCATTAGCAAGGGTTTGCTGAAAGGATCCTGATATAGCTGTTTCTTGTGAGACTATGCCGGGGCCTAGCAAACACATAAATGGATGCTCACAGTCAGCTATAGGATGCATCACAGGGCCCCCAATGGAGAAGCTAGAGAAAGTACCCAATGACCTAAAGGGACCTGCAACCCTATAGGTGGAACAATAATATGAACTAACCAGTACCCCGGAGCTCTTGTCTCTAGCTGCATATGAATCAAAAGATGGCCTAGTTGGCCATCACTGGAAAGAGAGGCCCATTGGTCAGGCAAACTTTATATGCCCCAGTACAGGGGAACGCCAGGGCCAAAAAGTGGGAGTGGGTGGATAGGGGAGTAGGGCTTGAGGGTATGGGGGACTTTTGGGGTAGATTTGGAAATGTAATTGAGGAAAATACTGAATAAAAAAAGAATTAAAAAAGAGAAGAGTTAAATGATATGACCGAGTTTATCAAATAGTAAGCATGAGAGTTTGAGTTCAAAGCCTGTATCTATGTACTGTTCTCTGTTTTGTTTGTCTGTTTGTTTGGTTGGTTGGTTGTTGTTTTTTTTTTTTTTTAATCCACAAATGAATGTAACACTTCATATTTGTTTATTGAATTTATTATTGGGGTCCTAATATAGTAAGAACTTTCTACAATAAAAAGCTATGTAAATGCTCAAAAAAAACTGGATTAAAAAAATGGGGCTCAGAGCTAAACAAAGAATTCTCACCTGAGGAATACAGAATGGCTGAGAAGCACCTGAAAAATGTCCAACATCCTTAATCACCAGGGAAATGTAAATCAAAACAATCCTGAGATTCCACCTCACACCAGTCAGAATGGCTGAGATCAAAAATTCAGTTGACAGCAGATGCTGCCAAGGATGTGGAGAAAGAGGAACACTCCTCCATTGTTGGTGGGATTGCAAGCTTGTACAACACTCTGGAAATCAGTCTGGCAGGTCCTCAGAAAATTGGACATAGTACCACCAGAGGGTCTCACAAAACCTCTCCTGGGCATATATCCAGAATATGTTCCAACCAGTAAGAAGGACACATGCTCCACTATGTTCATAGCAGCCTTATTTATAATTGCAAGAAGCTGGAAAGAACCCAGCTGCCCCTCAACAGAGGAATGGATACAGAAAATGTGATACATTTACACAATGTAGTACTACTCAGCTATTAAAAATAATGAATTTATGAAATTCCTAGGCAAATGGATTGACCTGGAGGACTTCATCCTGAGTGAGGTAAACCAATCACAAAAGAAATCACATGATATGTACTCACTGAAAGTGGATATTAGCCCAGAAACTTAGAATACCCAAGATAAAAGATACAATTTCCAAAACACATGAGACTCAAGAAGAAAGAACACCAAAGTGTGGACACTTTGCCCATTCTTAGAATTTGGAACAAAACACCCATGGAAGGAGTTACAGAGACAAAGTTTGGAGCTGAGATGAAAGGATTGACCATCTAGACTGCCATACCCAGGGATCCATCCCATAATCAGCCTCCAAAGGCTGACACCACTGCATATACTAGCAAGATTTTGCTGAAAGGACCCTGATATAGCTTTCTCTTTTGAGCCTATGCCGGGGACTAGCAAACACAGAAGTGGATGCTCACAGTCAGCTATTTGATAGATCACAGGGCCCCCAATGGAGGGGCTAGACAAAGTACCCAATGAGCGGAAGGGATCTGCAACCCTATAGGTGGAACAACAATATGAACTAACCAGAACCCAGGAGCTTGTGTCTCTAGCTGCATATGTATCAGAAGATGGCCTAGTTGGCCATCAGTGGAAAGAGAGGCCCATTGATTGTGCAAACTTTATATGCCTCACTACAGGGCATGCCAGGCCAAGAAGCAGGAGTGGGTGGGGGAGGGTATGGGGGACTTTTGGGATAACATTGGAAATGTAAATGAAGAAAATACCTAACTAAAAAATAATAATAAAATTAAAATGAGGTATAGAGCTACACAAAGAATTTTCAACAGAGGAATATCAAATGGCTGAGAAGCACCTAAATAAATGTTGAACATCCTTAATCATCAGGGGAATTCAAATAAAAACAACCCTGATATTCCACCTCACACCAATCAGAATGGCTAAGATCAAAAATTCAGGTGACAGCAGATGCTGGCGAAGATGTGGAGAAAGAGGACACTCCTCCATTGCTGGTGTGATTGCAAGCTAGTACAACCACTCTGTAAATCTTTCTGGCAGTTCCTCGGAAAAGTGCATATAGTATTTCTTGAGGACCCAGCTATATCACTCCTGGATATAGACCCAAAATATTCTCCAACATATTACATGGATACATGCTCCACTATTTTTATAGCAGCCATATTTATTATTGCCGGAAGCTGGAAAGAACCCAGATGTCCTTCCATAGAGGAATGGATACAGAAAATGTGGTACATTTACCCAGTGGAATACTACTCAACTATTAAAAACAATTGTTTTATGAAATTCTTAAGCAACTGGATGGAACTAGAAAATATCATCCTGAGTGAGGTAACCAAATCACAAAATAACACACATGGTATACACTCACTGATAAGTGCCTATTAGCCCAAAAGCTTGGAATACCCAACATACAATTCATAGGAAAAGACTTACTTAACAGAACACATTCAGCATAGACAGTAAGATTAAAAGTTAACAAAAAGAACCTCATAAAACTAAGAATCTTCTGCATATCAAAGGGCACAGCCATTCAGACTAATCTACAGTCTATTGAAAGGGATATGTTTTGTTTTGTTTTGTTTTGTTTTCTCCCAAATACACATCTGATAGAGGGATAATATACAAAATATATTTTAAAAACCTAGATATCAAGAAACTATCAAAAATTTAAAACTTAATAAAGATCTACACAAATTTCTCAAGCAAATAGATTCAAATGGCCCCAGAGGTTTTGATTATACGTTCAACATCCTTAGTCATCAGGAAATTGCAGATTAAATCTATTTTAATATTTCATCTTACACCTATCACAGTGTCTGAGGACAGTAAAACGTGATATCTCATGCTGGCAAGGATGTCAAACAATGGGAAATCTCATCCATTGCTTCTGGGAGAGGTAAAAACAAGATGGAATTCAGAGTGACAATACTTCATGAAAATGGGAATCTAAATCAAGAACCAGCTATACCATTCTTGGGCATATACCCAAAGAATGCTCCATTTTACCACACAGAAACTTGGTCAACCATTCTTGTTGCTACTTGTAATAGACACAAATTGGAATAATGTCCTTGATGTCCATAAACAGATGAAAATAACAAGGATAGTGTTCATTTACACGTAGGATATTACTCAATCATTAAAAAACTGAAATAATAAGATTCACAGTTAAATGATTGGAAGTAGGAAAAAAATCCTAAGTGAGTTAACTCAGGCACAGAGAACAAATGTAGTATGTATTTACCTTTGTGTGAATATTAGCTGTTAAGACATTGGTGAACAAGGTATAATAGAAATTAGGCATAGTGTAAGAGATTGGAGAAAACAAATAGATTTCCTTAGAAAAGGGAAATACTGTAATTATAAATGGATGAGGGAAGGGGAGGTGACTAGAGTAGAAGGATCATGCTAGGAGTGAGAAAGGTTTAGGGGCTGAGGGCAAAAATACTGAGAGAGACAGTTCACATTAAGCACCACTTAGATGTAGGATAGTATGGAATCCTGATACAGGAGAAGTTTCCAAAAACATACACGTACATGAAGGTAATCTGAATGACACTATCTAGTAATGAAGGAACCCCAGCTGTCCATCTATTATCACAAAATGAAGCTTTCAGTACAGGAATTAGATTAAATCTAACTGAGATGTTGGCCAAAGGGTTTTGAGGGGAAAACTCATACAAGCCAGGTTGTGGGGCAATGGGCTATGCACAGACAGCCTGGTATCCAGTTGTGCTGAGGTCTTGAACCCGGTGGGAGCCCTTGGGTGGTAATTTCCAGCTACATGGAACTGAAGGTGTTCAATCGTGTTCCTGGACCCCTGGCTCCTCCAAAGGAGAGGCATGTGGCTAACAGTCACCATAGACAATGTCCCAAGCTTCTGGCATTCTGGCTACACTCCTCCCCACAGTTAGCTAGCAAGAGCAAGATAGCAGCCCACTATAAGACGGCCTGCTTGGCCCCTCCTCACTTGCTTTCTTATGTTCTAGCCCTCCTTCTCTCTCTTTTTCTCTTCCCATCGCTCTCTCTCTCTCTCTCTCTCTCTCTCTCTCTCTCTCTCTCTCAGCTTTTATTTCTCTTACTCTCTATTCTTTCTCCTCTCTATCTCTTCCCCCTTCTCTCCTTGTGGCCATGGCCAGCCTCCCCCTTCCTCTTTCTACCTTCTCTCTTTCTCTGTAAAACCATAGACTGTCTCTGACCATCAAGGCCGGCCATGCTTAAAAGATGGGATAAGCTTTCTCCTAATGAGCCGTGTCTAACCTCCTGACAGAAGGCCTTCCTATGCTGCAGCCACAGACTGGACTAAGGACTCTTGCCTGAGTGGGAACCACCCAGAGCCTGCCTCTCCCCCTGTTCTCTTCCTTTATCTCCGAGGCTGAGTGCTGCCCAGGGGCCCCTATTCTGTTCTCAGCTCCTCTACCGTATCCAGTGTGGAATGCTGGAGGCTGAGAAACTGGTAGTTTGGCTGCCCCTTGTCCTCCACCTGCCATGTGTGGTTAGTGGCCTAACACAGCCAGATGCCCACCCGTGGAAAGTGTCTGGCAGTCCTCCTGCGTCCACCTGCCCAGAGCACCAGAGATCTGTTGGGACATGGGTTTTCTCCCACTCCCCTCTTTCCCACATACCAACAGCCCCATACCAGGTATTGTCATGATTGCACTCTACAAACTGACAGCAAAACCAATTCCTGAAGATTACATCTACACAACTCACATAACATTAGGAAGTCAAGCTGTTGCCTACATAAAGCCTTCACCCCTATGTGCTTGTATCTTTGGTATGGGGAAGTAATCTGAATGCTATCAACAGAAAAACCCAGCTAAGAACACTTTGATCAACAATAGTGTCCCTGCCTGCAAGATATGCTAATGCACTGGTGGCACATAGCTAGTAAGAGTAACCAACCTATAGATGATTTTTTTTAAAGGAGCACTCTAAGGTATAGAACCCATACTTGACCTTGCTTGGATGATCAAGAACCTTAGATTTCGATAGCCCAGGAATCTATGGTAAAACTAAGTAATACCGTTTTACTAAATATTACTGATTATTACTAGACATTACTGTTTTACTAAAAGAAAGTAACAGTAAAATGATTTACAATGTCATTCAGTTCTACTCATAAAGCAATGCTTTGCTCAGTCATCATTAGTGACGCTTCCTCCTGTAGCAGATGTGAATAAATACAGAGATTATTCATACACTCTTCAGACAGTGAGAGTCCCTGGGACACTAAACGCTAAAAGGGATTTTCCCATTACATCCCTCTTCTCTGTACTCAGGGAAACTTGCAAAAGAAGAGACAAAAAAAAAAAGAATTTAAAGACCCAAGGGGGTAAAGAACACAAAGGGAACAAGACCCTGTAAATCAACAGGATCATCACATGCAAGAATTCACAGTGACTGAGGTCTTTTGTATAAATGTGGCTTCCAATTAAGGATCTTAATGGTATGCAAATAAATCAGTCTTTCTATATCTGTTTCTTGTTCCCCCCCTCCAGGGATCTTTTCCTTCTATTCATGTGAGATTTTAATGTTAGTATATTAATCTTTATTTTTGTCACTTAGAAGCCTGTTTATGTCCTAATGACAGGCAGGAAGGGGGTAGATCCAAATGGGAGGCGAGGTGGATGAGAACATGGAAAAGGTGGGAGAATATATGGGGAGGGAAATTGTAATCAGAATATAATTTTAAAAGTATAAGAGAAAAGTTTCAATAAAAGGAATAAGCAAAAATTCATTCAATATATTACTTAATTTCTATACTATTAGTGCATTCATAAGTGTGAAGTAGTATTAAGAACTTAAAACACAGTCCAATGAAAGGTAGGATGAATGACTCAGCCATTGAGAGCACTGGCTTCTTTTTTCAGAGCTTCCAGGTTTCCCAGATACCACATGGTGTCTCTGACCTCTCTGTATTTGCAGTTCCAAGGTGATCCAGCTCCCTCTTTAGGCCTTGTGGGTACCAGGCATACATGCAGCATATAAATATGCATTCAAAATATTGATACACATGAAGTAACATAAATTTTAAAAAGTTGAGTGATTGCGAATTCATCTGTTACCTATAACAACTGAAAGAATAAATTTGAGGTTATCCTTTCTTATCTAGCACAAGAGATGAGGTCTTCAAAGATTTCGCCCCTAAGCTATAGTTATAATGACTGTGAATCAAATCACAAAGGATAGTAGCTATAACCTGTCCTTGTAGCTGACTGTAAGGGTAAAGTATACTGGGTTGCTCTGAAACTCACACAACCAATGTCTTCAACATCTGCTTTTAGGGAGGATACAAGCAAGAATTGATTGAGTGTGTAGTTATCCTTTGAATCTGCATAGCAATGAAAACATTTAATCAATAGGTATTGAATAAGTCATTTGTATATGGGCTCCTAAGGAGAAATAGGTTGCTGACATATTCTTTTAAAAACGGTTGAACGTTGTCTTTCCCAATCACTTTCAAGAACAATTTAAGTTTTAATTAACAGAATCTCACTTTATATGGCAAGATTTCTAACCATTCATTTAGAAAAAAATCACTAAGTTTTCCAGTTGGTGCTGATCTTGTTTGGTGAGAATCATCTAGAAGGAGGTAAGATTAAAGCTACTTTGTGAAAGCTGTATCACTCATACCTTATAATTTTTCATTGACTTCAATAATTTCTGTATTTTTATGACCTAAAATAGCATACAGTTTTGAGTATAAAATACATAATTAATTTAAATTGTCTACTATGATTCTCATTCTTGTGTATAATATATATATGTATATATATAATACCTTTTAAAGCATTCATTTGTGTTTTATTCAAATTATAATATCCAGTTTTGAATATTTAAAGATTATTAATAATTAACTAAAAATTACTAGTAATTTGAAGTAATCAGAAAATAGTGTACAAAAAAGAAGGAAGGCGCTTGTAATTGGAGACTATCCATTTAAATTTTAAACTTTAAATAGTTGTATGTTTACTTGGGCAAAATATGCAAAACTTCAAGCAAGCCAAAATCCAACATAGATATGAGATTAGCTCAAGAGTGCTCCAGTAACTTGTGAGATCCCATTTCTAATTGATTCTCTAAAGTAACTGTTGGCAACAAGGGAGGGAGAATTTTACTTCTTCAGGGTTGTAGTCACTGACAGTTTGTCCATTCTGTGGTTCATGGTACCTATAAATGGATGATGGTTTGTATATGCTCACACTAGAAAGTGGCAGTATTAAAAGGTGTTGCCCTGATGGAGTAGGTGAGGCTTTGTTGAAGTAGGTGTGTCACTATTGGTGTGGGCTTTAAGACCTTCACCCTTGACCTAGCTGCCTGGAAGTCAGTCTACTACTAGGAGCCTTCAGATGAGGATGTAGAAATCTCAGCTCTTCCTGCACCATGCCTGCCTGAATGATGCATTCTCTCACCTTTCTGATAATGGACTGAACCTCTGAACCTGTAAGCCAGCCCCAATTAAATGCTGTCCTTTATAAGACTTGACTTGTTCATGGTGTCTGTTCACAACAGTGAAACCCTAAGACAACATGCATATATGGACAAGACTAACTATAACTAGTGAGTTATAAAAATGAAAAAAAAAGCCAAAAAAGAAAACAGAGGTCACAAAAATAGAAGGGGATGTATAGAAAGAAATTTTATGTCATCTTCACATGTATGAAATTTTCAGAGTGTATTTTTATGATGTGGATTTCATTTTAAAAATGACTGCTTATTTAGTGCTTTCATCCCAATCCTCTTGTTACTTTGAAGTTTCATCTTTGTGTTTTTTTTCTAGGCTATAATATAATTGTATCACTTCCCCTTTCACTTTCCACTCTCCAAATCTTTTCACCTACTCCCACCTATTCTCTTTCAAATTCATGAAGTATTTTTCATTAACTGTTGTTACTTTTTTTCTATGTGTGTATCACTAGATATATAATTATAATATGCTTAGTTCTAATAATGTTACTTGTATGTCCATGTTCTTTTCAGGATGGACCAAGTCACTCTCTTCTGTGAGGAAGACAATTTCTTCTACTCTCACTATTCCTTAGTTGCCTGTTAAGGCCTACTGGGACTTCCCTTGTCCATCTTTTTAGTCTATTGGTGCTGTTCATTTTTCAGATCATATTACCTCAGTTGAATATGACATAATGATCAAGTTCAGAAAGGCATTTCTTCCCTGTAGAACATTCCAATCAGTGTGAACTGCTATTCACTTCCTTGCTTTTCTTTAGACTCAAATATTTTAAAAATAGATCTGAATGTTAGGTAATTAGATAGATGTTATTCATGTGCCTCTATTTTATCCCATCATTGCCTTTGACTACTCCTCACCACAGTTTGCATTTCTGCTATATTTCCTTTGGGTTAAATGATTCGCTTAACTCTAGAACATGTTAGCATCAATCTGTCTGGCAGCATAATTTCCTAAGTCTTTGTTTGGAATGGAAGCTCTTCAATTTGTTCTCAGCTTTAGTGGATATTTTTTCTATGTATGAACTGCTTACAAAGGAGGTCTGTGTTTTATACAAGTATGTTGAAGCCCTGGTGTCTTTATTAGTTATTATCATGTTTTCCATTTTTTCTGCAGAGAGGATAATTTGTGAACTTGTTTTTGACTTTTTGAATGAAATGTATATTTTCCTTTGCTATGTTTAAAACTATATATTTTTTCTTTTATACTTTTAGGTAAATATTTTAAGGTTAAAGAAAATATGAACAGCTTTCTTTTGAAAAAAGTTCAGTAGGAAATAAATGTTTTCTCTCAGCTCACAATCCAATGGTATAACTCATAAATAGGATGTTTTCACTAAGTTACTTTTCTTTTACTACGTGGTGTAGAGCAACCCCTATCAGTTAACTGGTGTGTGAATCCGACTTGTAACTGGGTGAAGAGGACTCTTCAGTGATTGCTTTGTTTATTCCTTATCTCATTGCTCTCACACTAACAACATCCTCACGGGAAACCTTGTCGTAGTGATTATACTTTGCTGGACTTGTTCTGTTTAGTTATTAAACTATATCAGCAATTAAAGTCATATTGTATAAATCTCATATTATTTTGTTTCATTGATGCTTTTGGTCAATTTTTCTATTTCATATTTCTTCAAAATTGTCAACAACTAGACTAATGTTAAACTTCTCAATATAAGATTTCAATGTCTTGGTCACCCATAATCCTTCTTACTATTACATTTATTTTAATCCTATTGCTGATGTCTAAGTTGTGTTAACATTGCTTTAATAAAATACCCAAGACTGACAAATTGTTAAAGATGAAGAAGTTTTGCTCATGAGTTTGGAATTACAAAAAAAGATGATTATCAGTGTAAGTAACTAGCTGTCCACCTAAATTTTCCACCATTAACGTTTTTCACTAATTATATAATTTATTGTTGTATTTCTCCCCTATGCCTTATTAATTGAGTCACATGAGACTCAGTAGAGATCAAATGAGTTTGAGAGTCAGTTAGATTCTGAATAACATAAGTTCCATGATGCTATTCTTCAGAAGAAAATTTCTTATCAGCCTAAACTGCCAAGAATTATTCTTCCTCAAAGTTATTTCAGTAATAGGATTGCAGTAATTTCTTATTATTAATTGTTTTAATTGAAAAAAATGAATGTATCTTTTTTATG
The DNA here is from genome assembly GCF_000001635.26 of Mus musculus. Lineage (NCBI taxonomy): Eukaryota > Metazoa > Chordata > Mammalia > Rodentia > Muridae > Mus > Mus musculus. The sequence continues at coordinate 74,712,707 of NC_000069.6, read as the reverse complement.
AATATGCACCAATAAAGTATTTCAGAGTAAGAGAAAATTTGAATATTTTGGCTTAATTTTATACTCAACATTCAAGTCACAGTAATAAGAATGATTTCCTTAAATTTTGTGCTAAAAATATCAAATGAAAATTAGCTGAACATAAAAGCTATGTAAGCAATCTAAAATTCTAGAGAAATTAGAGCATACTTGAAATCCCTCTGCCCTTATTAAGAAACTACTTAAGGTTAAGGAAAAAATGAGCACCTTTTTTGAAAAGTTAAGTAGGAAACGAATATGTTGTCCTATCTTAATCAAATGCTATACATTATAAATTAATGTTAAATTTCAAGTTCTTCAGTGATTCTTTATATATCAGCTAATTCATTTTATGTTTCTTATAACAAGTTAATATCTATGTATTCATAGATATACTGTTCCTTACATACATGACATCCTTCCATCTAGAGGGCAATTTTATTGAATGATAACAAATATGGATAGGTACACATTTTAAAATTGATTGCTTCAATACCTCCTCCTAACCATACAATATTAAACAGAATCCCCTAACATTACTCTCAATGCTCTTTAGAAAGCAAATATATTTCTGTTTCTGAGTAAAACACTGAGTATTAAAGATTTAGCTAAATTATACCAACTGCTGCCAGCGGCATCCCCTGCAGTGAATTAAAAAATACATTTAGCATGAAAACAAGGACCAGATGTTATTTTTACAGTCATTGTTCAAATGACTCCTGTGAGCTACATTTTCTCTGGTGTTTCTTTCACATATCACAGAGATGACTTATGGGTTTCTATGCTGATGAAAGGATAGGCAGGATGATGATAGCAGTGATAATTTAACCTATAATTATATCATAAATTGTCTTTCTGAAGATTGGAAACAGTTCGACTGTACACAATGAGCCTCTTCAGACTGGGAGACTGAGACTATGAGATTTCACCTTCTATCACTGGCACAGAGTCCCAAGAATGTACATGCTATTCACAAAGAAAAAGTAAGTTGCATGGGGGCGTTTTTATATCATTACCCTCCACATAGAAAAGCCATGAGACAGTAGTGTCCTAGAGAATACCAAACCATATGCTCTTGGGTAAATCTAACTCATCTGGGATGAGTCAAAGATCTAAGAAAAACTGACTTCAATAAAATAATCTTGCAGATATAATGGCTAATAGCTTCATAACACTTAATATTGATAAAAAAGCATTATAATATTCTTACTCATTTATTTGGTATGTTTCAAATAATGTCAACTTGTAAGGTATTATCATAAAATTGTGAAGATAAGCAAAGAGTACTACAATAAGTTGGAAGGCAGTCCAAAAAGTAGAAAGATCCATACTGCTCTGGGTTACAGAGTGGGATATATCTCAATCACAGCCAAACTCCTAGAAATATTTAAATATAATAAATATGGTATATGATATCTTCATCAGATACATGTTTCCATTTGACAAAAAAGAAAAAGGAAAGAATTTGCAATTCAGTGACAGAAAAATTCCCAAACACATATATTCATGCAAAAGTAGTCAACAAACACAGAGTGGGAGATACTGTTTTTAATTCTAACTATGAATAATGACATGTGGTCACATAATAGATGAATGTTTTCCATAAGAACATATTCCCAGATATCTGCATAAGTGACTATGACTCAGGATACAATTTAAGTAGGCTTATTCCAATGCTGCAAAGCAAATTCCTTTAAATTAGACACAAGGACCTAAGAAAATATCCGTAAATTCCTTACAGAGGAGCCAGAGAGAAATGATCAGAAGCCTCTCTAGTGTAAATTATGCTTTATCTTACTCTGTGATGTTGTGGGGCAAGAAAGAACTCAATCATACAAGCATGTGCAAACTCCCAAAGAGAGAAAAACTGCAACATCTCTCTCTTAGATTAGGATGCCATTGTCCAAATATGTCTTCTTGTCTTCAGTCTTGGTATTTTCCAATAAGACACCTAGTGCAACTTCTTTTTTTTTTTCTCCCTTAGTTTTAAGTTAGCTAAGATCACTATTTCTCTTAAATTACACAATGGTCTTCAAGACAAAGTCCTATCCTCTTCAACAAACTTTCATGCAATATACTGCAACCTAATGCCAAGAATTCCCTGCCCCACTACTGCCTCAACCATCTTCACATTTCTCTAGAGCTAAACTATCTCCTATAGCAGAAACTTTGCCACAAAAATTATTCTCACCCTTGTTTGGCCTTCATTTTCTAGCTTAAAGAGCATTTTTATGAAAGATATATTTTTTTGATTTTTCTAGATATATATTTACCCATTTTTCTCTCATGTAGAACTATACCACTCACTTTATATTATTTAAAGTAATATGTAATTTTATCTAATTATTAACTTTATTAGTAGTATTTTTCTTTCAAACGAAACTTTAAGAACAAAATTGTTGGAGACCATACCATGAGAAAACAAGCTTTTCACAGTCTCCCACCCTGACAAGCCAAATGGCCTTGTGCTAGGAGCCAGTCGTCACTCCCTTCTCCCTGTTCCATTCCTGGCACCTGGGGCTGTAAAAGCAAAATTAGAATCCCCTCTTCCTTATCTCTTCCTGACTCCCATGACATCCAAGGATATGAGTTACATGCTGAGTCTGGCCTGACATCTAAGGCTGTTAAGGGAGAATCCAAATTCCGGAGATAAGACACAGAGTGCCCGCTGCCTAGAGCCTGACTTCAGCCCTCATGTTCCCTGATGCCCACTTCTTTATTCTTTGTTAATTCCCCCTCAACCCCTCCCTATTCCCCTTGATGTATGCTTTAAAACCCTGTGTTTCAGCCTAATAAACTGAGACCTTGACAGGACTTCCCTCCTTGGTCTCCTCTCCTCTCTTCTCTCCCTCCCATTTTCTCCCAGGTTTGCCGTCCCCCTTGCACCCACGAATAACTAGGTCCTGCTGGACGGGACACAAAATGAAATGCTGTAAATTGAAAATAGTTTGCTGTGTCAATCACATATTAATTATTTTTAGGTTTCCTATGGTATTGATAAAGTCATGAGGAGCCAGTGGTAATCAGCATCAATATTCACATACTACCTTCTTTACAACTGATTAAACAACGACAGCAACAAGGCTAAAAGATATTGGAAGCCTTTTAAAGAAGAAGGTGATTAAGGCTATATTAAAGCTGCAACTTAGCTCATCAACAAAATAATTCCAATAGGCATTATTTAGTAGTTGGAAAAGAAGTTAATTATAATGACAACAGCCTCAGTAAAAGAAACAGTTTATCAAAGGAATGATAGTTAAAAGTGAAGCAGAATGACACTTGAATTCAACATTTACATCTCTAGATTTCACATTATTGACATAGTTCATAAAACTATAAACCAAACTTTTTCTCTCCCGTTTCTTATGGGTTTGATGTATTTATATCAATGCTATTTTTACTCCGTTTTTTGTACTAAATAATCATTGTAAGCATCATTTTTGTAATTTAATATATTCAACAATGTTTTAAGATGTGAAATATTCTCTCACAAGTAAAAATAGTTCACAGAATTTATAATCTTGCAGGTGACAGTTACGAAAACTAGTGTTTGATCTCTGTCCCTTATATTTTTAAGTATCAGATTTTAATGATTTAATAACTTTAAATTTTTCATGTTTGTATATAAACCATGAAGTCTAAATGAAAATGCATATTTTTGTTTCTGATTCATTTAAGATATCAGCAGTGTTGGTCATATGTGTCTATGTCATAATTTCCCTGTGTGATTTTGTCTTAATCAGAAATTTATGAAATTGAAGTTATTTTACTTATTCCTTATAAATATGATGAATTAATTTATTTGAAACATGGACTGTTGATGAGATATTTTCATAAAAAGGAGAATTTAAAAATCCCATCACTTACTGTATGATACTGTGAATTAATTTTTTGGAAAAAATAGTTGATAAAAGTATAAAATTGCATAAGTTTAATATAGATAGTACAAACTGGACAGCTTTATATTTATAATAAATAGTTTGAAATTATAAAATCATATTTTCTTTCCGTATTACTACCCACAGATGTAACTCTCCTCTAAGGATCTCATTTAACTTTTGGGAAGTTGCTCCTTATTCTTTAATGTATTTTCATTAGAATTAGAACATAAGTGAAAATCAGAAGTAATTGAAATTGACTTTGAAGTGCACATTACAAGTTAAGACATAAAACTCTGGGATCAATATTGAGTAGTTTGGAGGTTCTTTTTCGTTTTCTTTTTTTTTTTTTTTTTTTTTTTTTTTTTTGGTTTTTTGAAACAGGGCTTCTCTGTGTAGCTCTGGCTGTCCTGGAACTCACTCCAGGCTGGCCTTGAACTCAGAGATCCACCTGCCTCTGCCTCCCAAGTGCTGGGATTAAAGGCATGTGCCACCACGCCCGGCTGGAGTTTTGTTTTATGGCGTGGGCAAACTGCAGCAAAAATTTTGAGTACATATTTTCTATTTTCTTTTCAAGTCAAGCACGTCTGGTTACTTTTCTTTTCTTCTAAATTTTCTTTTATTTGTTATACAAATTATGGTAGTCAAATTTCAAACTATAATCTCCAGGTTTTCTCTCTTCCTAATTCCTACGTCTGGATTAAAATGTAAACAGTTTGACTATGTTTCCATATATATGTATGAAAAGATATGAGTACACATGAGAAACACACACACAAGAAACATACACACACACACACATACATACATAAACACACACTAGTGTTTCATTTCAGTGACTAACCAGTACTAGTAAGATTCTCAAAACTTCTGATTTTGCTAAAATTGAAGTTCAATATGAGTTTCTTATAGATCATCTTTCTTGAAGAGTTCACAGAATTTATGGCAACCATCTTCTTATGTTGCATACTTATCACAAGGGATATTTTAAATGAACATATGAGTAGAAGGAGAAATTATGGGAGACAACTGAAAATGTTCATTCCTTTCTCTTGTTGTATCATCCCCCATGTATTCAGCACTTTGGTCAGAAACTTCCCAAGCCATGACCTTCGGAGATTTTATGGACACTTCCTAAATGCATGAGTTTCTAAAATACTGACCATTTGTGATCCATAGAACCTTCAGCCTTCTGGTCATAGAGTTCAACAGAGAGTAATAGAAATTCAGTCATCTAATAATCTCCTTGGTTTTCTTGGCATAAAACTCCAACTCTACTGAATTTTCTATGAAATCTCAGCGCCTAAACCGTCAGTTTTCTCATCAGTATAAGAAAACACCTCACTTCACAAGTCAAAGGGTTGAGCAATTGCATTTCAGGACATTGGGACAGAAAGCAGATCTGTATTTATCTTTATGTCACAATGTCTCAGGGTAAGTTTTTGATTGGCTCAGATTTGAAAATGCATAAATCTAGAGCTTCAGTGAGATTATCTGACAGCATCTGTTTAAATGGGATGCAAACAGGAAAGATTTTGAGGTATAATAAATCATTTTAAATGAATTAACATCAATGGATTTAATAATTAAGACTGTAAAATCATTGCAATTAGAAGCTGAAGCCAGGTTATATGAGGTTAGAGAATGAACAATACGTGAAGGAGAAGCAGGAACAAATTAGAAATCCCCTCTTCATAAGTTATGCTCTTGAAAGGAAATAGAAAGGAACAATAACTAGAGAAGCATCAGTTGTAGATAAATATTATTAAACACAAAACAGCATAGGAAAAGCAAGTTGTGCTTTCTTTACCAAGATGTATTTTGTTTATTAATACATGTGTAACAAGTGTATGTGTTTCTGTGTTCATCTATGCTCATATTTATGCACAAATGCTTGTTGGCACATGCATGTATCTGTTCATGCTTGCAAATTCCACGGTATAGCGTGGATGTCAGAGGAAAACATTTTGAAATCAGTTCTCTTTTTCCACAGTGAGACTTAGGGTTTTTCCTTGGGTTCTCAGGATAGTGAAATTAACTATTTTACCTATTGGATCACCTCATTGGCCACTTGCTATATTTTAATGGAAAGTGTTATAAGTTAGCATATAGTATGGTAAGATTTTTATTTCAGGAATACATATACATATAAATGACCTGATTAATCTAGTGTTAAATACCGTTAATATTTTGCTTCATTTTGATACATAAAACCCTTTAGTTTCCTCTTATTAGAATGTGATAAGATTTTTTTTTTGCCATTTAGTTTTTAAATTGGTTTTATTTATTTACATTTCAAAAGTTATCTACCTTCCCAGTATCCCCTCCACAATGCCCCATCCTCTCCCCTGACTCCATGAGGGTGCTCCCCCACCCATCCACCCACTCCGGACTCATCATGCTAGAATTACCTTATGCTGGGTTCTTGAGCCTCCACAGAAGGAAGGGACTCCCCTCACATTGATTTCAGTAAGGCAATCCTCTGCTACATATCCATCTGGAGCTATGGTTGCCCCCATATGTACTCTTTGGTTGGTGCTTTAGTCCCTGGGAGGGTTGAGGTGATGCTGTTGTTCTTCCTATGGGGTTGCAATCCCCTTCAACTCCTTCAGTCCTTGCCCTAACTTCTCCGTTGGAATCCTTGTGCTTAGTCTGATGTTTGGCAGCATGCATCCTCATCTGCATCGGTCAGGCTCTAGCAGAGCCTCTCAGGGGACAGCTGTACCAGGCTCCTGTCAGCAAGGACTTCTTGGCATCAGCAATAGTATCTGGGTTTGGTGTCTGCAGATGGGATGGATCCTACGTGGGACAATCTCTGTATGGCCTTTCCTCAGTCTCTTCTCTACTCTTTATCCTGTATTTCCTTTTGACAGGAGGAATTATGGATTAGTATTTTTGAGGTGGTTGGTGGCCCCATCCCTCAACCGGGGGTGGTGCCTATTCACTGGATATAGTCTCTATAGGTTGTCTCTCCCTTTTGTTGTGTATTTTGACTAATGTCATCCTTGTTGGTTCCTGGAGTCTGTATAAGAAATTAACTCAAACAAATGAGTGGCTTTCCTCTACTTAAAGGATAAACGGGCTGAAAAAGAAATAAGGAAATTTACACTTTTCACAATAGTTACAAAATATACAAAATTCCTTGGTCTGACTCTAACCAAGCAGGTGAAAAATCTGTATGACAAGAACTTCAAGTCTCTGAAGAAAGAAATCAAAGAAGACCTCAGAAGTTGAAAAGATCTTCCATGCTCACTGATAGGCAGGATTAACATAGTAAAAATGACCATTTAACAAAAGCAATGTACAGATTCAATGCAATCCCACTTGAAATTCCAACTCAATTCTTCACAGAGATAGAAAGATCAATTCTCAAATTTAGTTGGAGTAACAAAAGACCCAGGATACCAAAAATCATTTTCAATGTTAAAAGAACTTTTGGGGAATCACCTTCCTTGACCTAAAGCAATACCACAGTGTAATCGAGGAAAAACAAAACAAAACATGGTATTGGTACAGAGACAGGAAGATAGATCAATGGAATAGAATTGAAGACACAGAAATGAACCCATGCACCTATGGTCATTTAATCCTTGACAAAGAAGTCATAACCATCCAGTGGAGAAAAAGACATTATTTTCAACAAATGGTGATGTTTCAACTAGTGGTTAGCTTATAGAAGATTGCAAATTGTTCCATTTTTGTCTCCTTGTACATAGCTCAAGTCCAAGTGTATCTAAACCTCCACATAAAACCAGATACACTGAATCTAATACAACAGAAAGTGGGAAAGTATATTTTTCTTGAGTAGGAATATATCACAGTGGTAAAAACACTTGATTAGGTACTGGAAAGCTTAGGTTATCCTCAGCAATACACACATGGTGACTTTTCTCTCTAATATCTTAGAATGACCAAAAATAATGATTTAATGAAGTTCCTTACACAATTTTGACATAAAGTCATGGTCAGTTATTTTCATTATTCTGTATTTTTCTGATTCTTATTAATAAACTAATGTTAAACTTCATTATCTCTAGAATGTAACTCTGCATCTTTGATTTAAAAACAAAGAGGATAGAAATAATGAGAGGAATAATCTATAATAATTCCAGTGTAGAAGTAGGAATATTTCCAACTAAATCTGCTAGAACCTTAATGCCTTATGGCCTGTGGCCTGTTTCTACAAAATTTAGTCATCCAAACCAAATCAAGCAGAAACCTGTCAGTTGCCTTTATGACAGACTTCTGTACAATTTATAGTTCTTCATTCTTTTTCTTAAAGGTTTATTACTTAAATATTTTTTGAAGATTTCAGATATAAACATAATGCATTTTTCTCAATCCATGACCAATTATTAAGTTTTCTCTTACTATGTTTGCAAAAAAATATTTGTATATATAATACATTAAAATTTCATGTCACTAAGAAATATATAGTACTTTTGTGTGTATAACCATTTGTGGTCCTAAACCAACACACAGTGTAGTATTTCCCATATAATATTTTCGTCACATGTTTTCCATGCATCAGTCTCACCAGATGTGAAATGGTCATTGAATACTATTATAAAGTTAATACATCTTCAGTTCATTCTGTGTCTCTGATGTACATCATGCTACAGAGAATTGTCAGCTTCATGCATGCAGCTGCTCTCAATCTGTCACCATAAATGATAAATGAGCATCAGAGTCTTATTTTCAATTGGAAATTCTCGTCACTATGAGCATGAAAGAGGAGCATGTTGTGGCTTTATCACATGATCCTTTGTATAGGCAAGGACTTCACTGTGGTTGGTGGTGAGAAACCTAATATTTATAACTATGCAATGAATTGTCAATAGTTACTATCCATAGCATTTGATTTTATCTGAAACCATGCTTTTCCATATAAACCTCAACGTAACAAGTTGAATATAATTTTTGGGCATTGATAGATTTTTTAAATAGTGTGTTAGAGTATACTTGGCAGTATACAACATACTACTGACAGTATGAGACCAGGAGTTGTGCAATTACAGATATAATTTATTTACATTTCTGCATTGCACGTGATCAAGGCATTGCATGCTGTTTGTTGTGATGATTTTTTAAATTTTTTGTATATGTAATAGTCTTAGAAAAAGTTGGCAGACCTAATCTCAGTTTTTAAAGGTAGAAATATTGTCTCTCTCCAAAACAAATGTAAGTGAACCTTGTTTTCAGAATGATAAAATTAATATCTCTCCCAAATAAAAGGTAGGTGTAGAGGACAGGCAAAGTGACAAGTCAGAGAAAGATTCGAGAGAATGAGTCAGAGATAGGATATACCCAAGGTCATGAGACAGAGAGGCAGAGGGAGCAAGGGAGAAGGGAGAGAGAAAGAGGGAGGGATGGAGGGAAACAGAGAGAGAGAGAGAGAGAGAGAGAGAGGGGGGGGTGGGGGGGAGAGAGAAGGAAGTTTTACCAGGACAATTGTTCTAAAGAGACAGGTTGCAGGTGAAGACAGAACTAATCTGAGAGTAAGAAAGAGACAGAAGATTAGAATAGACTTACAGCATTTGTTTAAAGTCAAGCACAGTATTTTTGTCTGAAGCCACAGGAAACCAGTTTGAATCAGTCAGCTTGTAGAGGAATTTGGGGCATAGGAACTTGAATTAAACCAGCCACCAAGAGTTCAGAAAGAATTAGAAAGGTTGAGATTATTCAGCAGTAAACCTCTGAGTCAATAATTACATCTGGTGAATAAAGGTTACTTTTTAAAAATCTGGTATCCAGATAGAATTGGGGAAAGAAAATGCTCACCAATATTATAGAAAGCAGAGGGTACCTGAAAGAAAGGTCACAGAGGATAGGAATACATGTTAAAATATGATGTAGAGGAGAAATTTATCTGAGATCATCTCCAGAGGAATTATCAGATCTTTGAGGTCAGTTGGATACCCCGAGAGATTTGGAAGTCCCCCAAAGTAGTGAGAGGCTTGACCCCAGTTCAAGAAATGATACAGGAGCCTCTGACACTGTGAATCACAGTAAGTCATTCCCAAATACAACTTTCATTATATAGACACTCTTCCTGCTTGAAAAAAATGGGAAACTCCATTCAAAGTCCCTTAACATAAAAAGTAGGAGTTAAGAGGATATAAAAAGTACTTAAAAAGCCATAACAGTATTTACTGCAACAGTTACCATGGGAGTAAACCTATCCCTACTCTCAGTTGCAATTTAGATATATGTCCTCTCAAAAACTGTTGAAAAAAAAAACTGTAAAACAAGAAAAATTAACTATGAGATTCAAAACCTTGAGAGATAAAAGAGAAGTAAGAGACCAGAAACTATTTAATAGTTAACCTATCATATACCTTATAAAATTGAGTTCAAGGTAGACAGCCCATTGAACCTACAGTAACCTCTCTCAATGAAGTTGATGAAGGTGGCCACACCCATTAGATTTTACAGTTGCCTGGGAACAAATGCCAGAAAATAATGAAAGATGAAATTAGAAAAGAAAAAAAGAAGATGAAGAAGAAGTGTTTTTGCATCCTGTTAAAAGACAAGATCTTAAACATTTTAAAGGACAAATAATAACTTAGGAAATATGCTCAGCATATATGGAACAGATGTTAAATACCTGAGATATCTGAAACATGATTCTCCTCCAAGACTGGAAAGATTTATCTGTAGCTGTACTCAAAGCTGGTTCTCAGTATTAATGGCTGACCTCATGGCAAAAAAAAACTTCAATTATAGAAAATCATAATATGTTAGACCTGTTAATAGTGTGTAGGACCAATTGATAGGTGAAGTCAATTTGTTGATATAATATTATAAATGCAAATTGGTGACTGTTGTTATACAATGTACTTTAATAGCTTTAACAACCTTGGATAAGGTGAAGAAACGAGGAAAAAAGGCTTATGGTATTCACAAAGATTATGCAATGCTGCAGAGAGACTTTTACTGACTTCTTACACAGATTTATATCAGCTATAAACAAGGAAATATCAAATCTAGATGTGAAAAAGGTACCAATTGAAATTTTAGCTGTTGAAATGCTGAATGTACAAAGTTCTTAGTCCTTTAAAAGCTCAATCAGCACACATGAATGAATGAATTAAAACTACTGCTGCTATTGACATTAATGACTATTTTATTGGAATATCAATAGCCAATATTCCTAGACAACAAAATGCCTGATGTTTTGGTTATGAATGATAGGGTCATTTGAAAAGGAATTGTATGCAAGACATTTTTAGAGACTCCTCTAGAAGACCTCAGCCTTCTGGGAGTTTTAGAAGGCATGGATATCATTAGGCATCAGACTAATGAATGCAATTCAGCATGAGATATATGAGGTAACTCCTTACCAAAGGGAAACTCCCTGGGAAATAATTTGTAAATACAGGAAACTCCCTTAGAGGGTTCATTAGTAACCTAACAACAAAAACATGAGCCAGGTGTTTTCTGTCAGAAATCCACAGTGGAAATCTAATGCACATTACAGATGGAAGCACTGCCCAAGACTTAGCAAAAAGTAAAATTCTCACACTATCACTAAAAATCTTTGCTATAAAATTCTCTCTGGGTCTCACGGACCTCTATCTCCAAAGGCAATAGGAATTGTTTTAGAAGGAAGAACCCTAACATCTCAAAAATTCATTGTACGTCCAGGAATTGTAGAGGAAGACTTCAATGGCCAGATTGAGATCATGGCTTATGTAAAAGAAAACGTGCACTTTAAAGCAGGATACAGGATTGCTCATATTTAACTGCTTCTACATATTCAAAGAAAAGCAGCTTGTATTGAAAGAATGGGAGAATTTGAAAATACTGGAAGACAGGTTTCTTGGCAAACTGTTATCAATCACTAGAGACCAAGATTAAAATTAAAATAAAATGGTGTTAAGGTTTGGTGGACATAGAAGGTGATGTAACTTTAATCTCATGAAAATGTTTGAATTCACATTTGCCCATAGAGAAGGTATCTACATAGTTTCTTCAGATTGGAACATTATCCTAAGCAAACCAAAATGAAAGACAAATCAGTGTGTGGGTCCAGAAATTTAAGAGGGTTAAAGCCTTATGTGCTAGATATAGACATAAACCTATGGGATAGAGATCTACAGTAACAATGGGGAATTCATATTAATATTCCTTCAATTTCAGAAATGGATACTTATTTTTTTTTGACACTGTGCATTGACATCTTATTTAATGTTTTCATTGTTTCTGTATTTAAATTGGTAAGAAGCACAGATCACTGGCATGGTGTGGGGCACAGGATAGGAGTGGTTAACTGTCTTGTTTAAAAATTAAAACTTTCTAGCTCTTGGCATGTGTGGTTTCATAAAGATCTAATTTTACCTTGATAAACAGGAAGGGCAAATAAGATTACCCAATAGACACTGGATAGTAAGAAGGACAAAAATTCAAGCAAACAAAAGAGAAAATGAAAACACCAACACCAACAAAAAACTCAACAAAGCAGAAAAAACTGCTAAATTAGATTAACCTGTATAACTTAAACATATTTTAACATCAGAACTGAAGTAAGGCAAGGTGTTTCATTGGGGAAGAAGTTTTGTTTATATTTTTGACAGGTGATGAAAGACTTGATTATTAAGATTAGATATGCATAAAAATTCCATCAATCTTAATTAAGATTACATATGCATAATAGAAGCTTCCATATGAAAGACACTATAGGAGGGGGAAAGAAACTCTGAAAAATAGCAATGCAGATGAGGCAGAAAGTCTCATGAGGACAGTGCAACAAACTACCTAAAGAAGGTAAGATCATTCCTCAGACTGCAGACTGAAAAAACGGACGCTGAATTGGATATTTGCTGAAGATGACCAGGACTGTGACTATAGGATAAGGATCATTGTATCTACAGATCTTCATAAGGGCATTCATACTGCTAAGTTTAAAGACATTGGAACTGCTAAATTTATGGTATTAATAATTGGTTCTGTTGTAATAGTTAAACTATAACTGCCGCTTAGCTTATACAGAAAGGGGAAATATGTAAAGCAATTTTAATACAGCTACATGGCTGCTCTGATCATATCCAAAGACGTTCTAGAGCTTTGTAATCCATCTGCAATGAAGAAATATCATATAGCTTTCATCCCTCTGACTGAAATTTTTTAGTCCATGTTTCACCTTGCTACTGAAGTTGTAGTCTACCATGTCCAGACAGCTTTTCTGAGCTCAGAACAAAATAGATGACTCACTTTTATTTTTAGCAGAGCTTCCCTTTCTCTGTCTGTTCTGGGAAGTCTGACCTGCAATCTTCTACCTGAAGAATGTCCTGTAATTCTTGGCAAAATTACAGTTGTTTTTTTTCTTATTATTATTATTAGGTATTTTCCTCGTTTACATTTCCAATGCTATCCCAAAAGTTCCCCATACCCACCGCCCCAATCCCCTACCCACCCACTCCCCCTTTTTTGGCCCTGGCATTCCCCTGTACTGGGGCATATAAAGTTTGCAAGCCCAAAGGGCCTCTCTTTCCAGTGATGGCTGACTAGGCCATCTTTTGATACATATGCAGCTAGAGACAAGAGCTCCGGGGTACTGGTTAGTTCATATTGTTGTTCCACCTATAGGGTTGTAGTTCCCTTTAGCTCCTTGGGTACTTTCTCTAGCTCCTCCATTGGGGGCCATTACAGTTTTAACAACCTGAAATACCTCTCCATGAACCATAATCCTCATCCAATGAAACCTCAGCCTAAGAAGAACACCTTTTCACTCTTGAAGGTTCATATATATATATATATATATATATATATATATATATATATATATATATCCCAAATAAAGCATTTCACGGCTATATTATTGAACCTTGTCTAAGAGAGTTGTTTTGTTGAATAGTAGCCAAGAGAGCTGTAACATTAAATTTTGGAGAAGGCCTTCTCCCCACAGCATTCAATACAAGACTATGAAACTGCTGACCTCTCATTCAAGACTTTACCTCATTCTTTCCTGCCTGATACACAGAAGTGTCTAAGCACTGAACAGGAAGAAACTGAAAACAGAACCACAAATACACACCTTAAAACCCAAACACTGATGTATACTTAAAGGGCAGACAATCTGACAAATCAGAGAAAGATTTGGCCAGAATGAGTCAGAGATAGAATACAACAAAGTCTCATGAACAGAGAGAAAAGAGAGGTGACTAAAGAGCAGTGAAATAAGGGGGTCAGTTTTACTGGGACAGGTTTCATGTGAAGACAGAACTATCTAGAGAATGTGAACAAGCCCAAAGATTAGAAAAGATTTCCAGAGTTAGTTTGAGGGTAAGCAAGGCAATTAAGGGAGAAGACAGTTTAAATTGGTCAGTTTGGAGAGAAATTTGCTATAGAACAACTGAGTTGAGCCAGCCAGCCTGAGTCCAGAAAAAATTTGAAAGGGTGAACTTATTTAGCATTAGGCCATTGAGCCAATAATTATATCTTGGAAATAAAAGTTACTTTTACAGATAGGCATGATATTGTTTACTATATCATCCTTAACATGTGGATTATTTTCCTATCATTCAGTGCTGTACAGTCACCAGTGTGGATTTTTTCCTTTTTATAAACTCATGAACGGGTGATAGACATATTTTCAAACTAATGTTTGTTAGTGAGAAATAAAAAGAAAAAAAATTAACTTTTAAAGTCTTAATTCTTTCTTTAAGTTTCTTCCTTTAAACATAGGTAAGTGATCATTTATATTGCAGGTAGGGTGGAATAACACACCTCACAGTTTTGAACAGCATGTGTTAAAAAAAAAGGAGTTTTGTCAATGCAATATTTTCAATGAAAAAAAAAATAGACCATAAAACTATAAATGCAGTGGTGATGAGCATGGAGTAGGTGATCTTCAGTCTCCATTCTCTCCTGCAAATTCTCTAGCCTCACCCCAAGCACCTGTAGCAGTGGCAGAGCACATGCTGAGGGGTCTCATTCTTCTTGCTCCTATATTTATCTAATTAGGAAGATCTGCGACATCCTTCTTCCCTATCTATTTCTTTGTCTAGGTTACCAACTCCTACAGATACCACCTAAGAACCTACAAGCCACTATATCCAGGAAAGCAGGTAGGCAATTATCTCTCTCTCTTTCCTCTCCAAATTCACCAGTCTCATTCCCAACTCTGTAGCAGACCTACTGTGGCCTCTCTTTTCTCAGTCCAGTGGTACTACACAGATCTTGCTGCCATTCCTTGCTTCGTCTCTGTGGTGGACTCCCTAAAATACATACCTTCTAGCCCATCCCATTTATAAAATTCAGCTCACAATACCTGAAACACACCTCATCACAGTAAGCCCTGAGAAATGCAATATGCCTGAAGCATAAGACTAGGACTTCAAAATATCCCTTATAAATATGGTACAGGTCCAGAAAGAATAATAATGAGTCCATTAATAAAATGAATCTATGAAAACATAGAAACAATGAAGAAAAAATTCAATACATGAAAGTAGAAAAATAATAAAGAAAACTGGAAATGAAAATTTTAAGAACTTTAACAGAGTTAAGACTTCAAGTGACACATCACAAGAGTTAGGGAAAGACGCCATATATTTATGCAATGAAATTGCGAAGAGAATATTGTAATTCTTAAGCAACAAACAAGGGCACCCTAGCCCATTAGACAGACAAATAAATTAAAAAAAATCACTACTGCCACTTATGTCACAATTTGTCCCTTACATAGTGATAGTGACTTCAATGTTCCACTCTTCCCAATAGACAGTTCATTGATACAAAAACTCAACAGAAGAGAAATGCTGGAATAAAATGATGCAGAAAGCACAGAGACTTAAGAGATATTCACAGAAAATTTAATCAAAACTCTAAAGTTTATAATGCCTCTAAAGTTTATGAAACTTTCTTCAAAATGTCCACATATTGGACACATATTAAGAAAAATGAAACAATACCCTAAAATCTATCTTACAACCACTTACTAAAGGAAGCTAACACACAGGAAAAAAAAATGCTTACAATCACATGAAAACTTAACTCTCCACTGAACAAAAATGGTTCAAGACAGAAATGAAGAAAAAAAATTAAGCCTATTTTTTTAGAATTAAATGAAAATGAAAATAAAATCTAAATTGATTGGAAACAAGATGGTACTAAGACAGAAGTTCATAACACAAGGTGCCCACATTTTTAAAAATGAGAGATCTCATATTAGTAATTTATCAGCATAATAGAAATTTCTAGGAAAAAAATGGGGAAAAAATGAAAAGGAGTAGATGGTAAAACAGAATCAAACTTAGAACTGAAATCAGTAATATTGAAACAAACAAGAACACAAAGAGTCAATAAAACAAAGAATAGGGTTTTTGGGGTTTTTTAAAATCTTTTTGTTGTTGTTTTTGTTTTGTTTTGTTTTGTTTTGAGAAAACCAATAGGATAGGCAAACACAGAACCAAAATAATGGGAGTGCATAGAGAGAAGATCATAATGAAAACACAATAAGGATGCAAAGGAGAACACAAGAACATACACTGAGGAGATCCAGAGAATGACTAGGACATACTTTAAAAATATGTACCCAACTAAATTAGAAAATTTAAAAGAGATGGGTATTTTTTTTTGCTGCATACCCCCTACCAATCATGAAGATCATGATTGGATAAGGAATTTAAACATTACCAGGAGTTTAAGCATCATATAAAACAACTTAAAGAGACCTGTAACTCCTACTGAAATAAGAAACAATTAATTAAAAGAATCCCAAACAAAATGAGCCTACGGTCAAATAAATTCAATGAAGTTTGCTACTAGAGTTTCAAAGAAGAATCAACACCAAATAATATGCAAATTATTCTGAAAATATCAACAAAAGAAATATTGGCCTAAATTCTTGTTAAGGTCACAGTAATCATAACCTAAATTTCATGAAAATCAAACAAAAAAAAAGAAAGAATTACAAATCAGTTTCCATCATGAACATAAATAAAAGCATTCTAAATAAAATACAAACCAAAGGCAAGGACAGATAGAAATGATCATTGGCTATAATCAAATAGAATTCATCTCAGAGATTCAGGGGTGGCTCAACATAAGTAAATCAATAAATGTAATCTACAATAGAAATTGACTCAAAGACCAAACCCACAAAATCATCTCCTCAGATGGAGCAAATCTTCAGACAAAAGCAAAAACCGAGTCTTGATAAAAATACTTGAGAATGTAGAAATACAAGGAACATACCTCAATATATTAAAGGCCGTTGATCTTGAAAGACATCCGTGGGGATACCCCACCTGAGTCATGAGATAACGTTCACCCATAGAATCACGAGAGACCGTCTTGATGCAAACACACGAGGTAGTTTAATGAAGGAGCTCTGGTCTGACACATATCTCACACAGGAGACAGAGGTGTTGACCCCGAGACTCAGAAGCTAGGGGTTTATATAGGAAAAGAGTGGGGATAGAGGAAGAATTGGTGTGGCTTCACACAATTGGACAGTTTAAACATCAGCAAACTGTACGTGCAGATCGAGGTAACAGCAGAGCATCTGGTTAACATTTAACCCATGTCAGAAGGGTGGGAGATAGGGATGCACCAGGCCAGTCCGGACGTTCTTGTATGCCTTCCCTATCTTTATGGCTAATTGGTTCCTGGGATCACTTTACAGACTTTGTTCTTTGCTCTAGGCCTAAAAGGCTCTCCTAACTAGCAAGCTGCATGAGTCATGGACCTTGAATTTTAATTTTCTTTCAACTGCAAACCTATAGCCAACATCAAATTAATGGAGAGAAACTCAAAACAATCCTACTAACACAAGAATCAAGACACAGTTGTCCTCTCTATGTATACTCATTCCATATAGCACTTGAAGTCTTAGCTAGAGCAATGAGACAGCTGAAAACAATGAAGAAAAAATGTAAAACAGTAAAAAAGGCTTGTTATTGACATAAAACCAATAAATATATAGAGTATTAGAGTTGACTTGAAGTTCCAAATGTAAGCCACACACATATGAATGCTTGAGTTTTTAATATGAAGCAAAAAGTACACACTTGAAAAAAATTACAATGACAGCATCTTCAACATATAATGCTTGATCATACTGCATGGCTACATATAGAAGAGGAATTAGAAAGAATTCAATAGCCAGAGGAACAGAGGACACCAAGAAATCAAGGCCTTCTAAACGCAACAGGACTGATTGACATATGAACATATAGAGACTGTGGGCAGCAAATACAAAACTGCACATGTCTAAGATTAAGGTTTTCCCGTGGAGAGCAGAATCAGACATTAGCCTCTATCCCTAATTCAGGAGCTCTAAATGTTTTATCTGGGCTTTTAAAAAACATTATAGATCTTTTGATTATAGTATTCTTTCTATATGCATTGTAGAAGAGAGAAAGGCAGCCTTCACAGACACACAGACACACACACACACACACACACACACACACACACAGAGTAACAGGGGAGTAGGGAGAAGGAGAGCTTTGTGAGTGTTAGTGCATGCCTAGGAAAAAATCAGAGATAGAAAGAGTTAGACATGGCAATGGAGATCTATCCTAATGTAGAAAAATATAACTAGTTAGATCATTTTTGTGATGGTTGATAATCTTGTCAAAGTATGGTATTCATAAGATTTATTACCAAAAAAAAATTATCATTAATTAGTCTAATTAACCTCTTTAAAACAATAGTTGATTTTCCAATCTTACATTGTAAATTGTGTAATCATTTGTTCAAAAATGTTGTTATCTGATCTCAATATTACAAGCTAATTTTAACAAAAAATCCCTTTACTGACATAAGCTTTGGCATAAGAAAAGAATTTCCTTAACAAAACATATTCCCTTTGTCCTCACAACCATACATAAAGTTAAGTTCTGCAGTTCTAAATCTAAAACAATATAAAATTATGTATTTGATAGCAATGTTGTATGGTCAGCATGCTTTTATAAATCTCTTTAAATAATAGTATTAATACAATTTCATCTCCTAACAAAAACTCAAGTTCAAAAGAGGAATAAAACAGGTATTTTACCCATCATGGAACATGTATTTGATGAGATTGCTTACAATGAAGCTGGAAACCATTTCTCCTCTAATAAAAATTTGAATTTCAAGAAAAGCAGCTTGTAAATATTGTGACATGGTAATATACCTTCAAAATGTCTGCTTATATTAAGATAGTCAATTTAGGTATGGCATATCTGCAGACAAGGAGGAGACTAAGGAAGTTAATAATAAGCATAAAAACCAATCACTAAGCCATGCAAACAAAGAAACAACCCTGTGCATAAATTCCCCTTGGCACTACTCTTCCTTTATACATAAGAAGAAGGAGCACCTTAAAATTAAATAAAAATTATAGATAATCAGTCTTGTCTCTAAATCAACAGACTCTACAAAATGTAAGAGAGAAAATTTAAGATGCCTTGCTGTTGTCATTTATTTTGTTTGCTTTTGCATTGGTGAAAGGAGCAAAGTAATACTCTACTGTATATGAAGAGATACTGCATAGTTAACCCAGCTGGCTTAGAACCATTCATCAGTAATATCATATTCAATTTAAAGACTTGCCAAAAATCCCAATAGACCATGTTCTCTTCTAGTCTCTCCTCTTTTTTTTTTTTTTTTTTTTCTGGTCTCATGCAATTAATCTGAGTTTAAAGGGCATAGCAACTTCGATGCATGATATCTTGAGATAATTTATCAGTTCCCAGATACACTGTGCTCTGCTTAGGCAGTGTAGTCAGTATGGTTGCTTCTTTTCTGGAGACCCATAAAGGCCTAGACAGGTTTTTGGTCTCTCTTAATCAGTGTTCCCTATGTTGTCTACTTAAAATGGTCAGACCAACCATGATTTCAAAGAGTCAATCAACAATGCCCTTGTAGCAATGAAGAAGGCAGCTAATCTGTGGGACCACTGCAAGAGGGTCATCTAAAGGATGGAATTGTTTATTTATCAGTTCTAGATGTATAATACTGAGGGCTAATTTTATGCCATAATCTAAGCTAAGTGAGAAGATATTTTTTTGTATGTACAGCCAGATCATATTCATTTTCTAGAAAGTTCCATTCTTCTTGCTCCAAATCATCTACTGGCTTTCTTCCTATTAAGCTCTATAAATCAAATTGATGATTGCCTGTACTGTGCGTCACTAGCTGATTTTAAATTCTAGTGTTTACTTTCCAGACTAATAGGTCACAGCCTCTTGCACTGAGTTTTCTCTGATTTAAAAACTGTGTATTTATTTAGATGTTCCCAGAAAATTGTATTCCCAATACTTTGTATGACTTTACTCTCCTCATTATGATCTCAATTACAGACTTATCTAAGGTAAGAACTATTCATATATCCAATGTACTGTTCTTTCTCGGTTGGCATTCAGCTTATAGAAATAAAGTAAGGAGGAAACATGCAAAAGTTTCTTAACTAGAATATGGTGGGAAACCTATGCAGAATTCCAGACTTAATTATCTTCCTATACAAGGTACAACAATAATAAGGTTAACAATAATTCTTAATTGGTGCAGAACTGAACTTAGGAAAGAGTAACAAATTCTTTTCAGAGCAGAGCTTCATCATACATTTCTAACCATCTTTGGAATTGTACATCCAATGAGAAACATCAACAAAATCCTCTGTAAATGCAAGAACTTAAACAAGAATGTTTGACAGGACAAACGGCTTTATATTCTCTGATGCTATTAGGTATAGCCCAGCCTGGTCCTTAAAAAGTGACTCAGTGATTAAGAGCAATTACTGTTCATTATGAGAACCTAGGTTCAGTTCTTGGTACCCACATGGAGCTCACAACGACTTATAACTCCAGGTCCTGAAAATACAAGGCCTCGTTTGCCCTCTATGGATCCCACGGACATATTCAGTGCACACAGACACATACAAGCAATACACTCATGAACATAAAATAACACATAAATAGACCTTTAAGAAGATATGTGAGTATGCATATATATATCTAATATTTCAATGCATATAACTACTTTAAGATACTTAAAATCTTGATCTAAGTTGATGTATTGTTGAACTATGACTTTATATAACTTAAAAATTTCTCAAGCATTTAATTACATTTATTGTGTATTGCATGCATTCATAATTAATTCACTAGACTATTTCTATTCTATGTATATTTCCTCAAATAGTTTATTTTTAGACCAACTGTGCCATAATACACCTCAAAAATATTGCTTTAATTAGCAAGTTTCTGGGATATAATAGTTTTCTCTGGGGGTTATGCAATGTTTTTCCATAGAATATCTACTAGAAGCATTTATATAACAGATGGAATTCAGGAGTAAATTAGTGTTCCCTAGAAATTTAGCATTGATAAATGCATAAATAGTAATATTTTCTTTTCAGGATATTTTCAGGGATTTTGCCTTTTCTGATTTTCAGAGTCCTTCTCTGTAGCCCTGGGTGATTTAAAGCAACTTGTGGCTCAAGATGATCTTAAACTTATGGCAAACTGCTTAAGTCCTTTTAGTGCTTGGGTACAGGTATATGTGGCTATTCCAGGCTTTCTTCTTCTATTCATAGAGGTGTCACATGAAATGAATGTTTTTAGTACAGCATCTTTTTCTTAAACTCTAAGC
>NC_000069.6:73666225-73711225 GCF_000001635.26 Mus musculus | reverse complement strand
AGAGCAGAGTCTTGTTTAAGTCCCGTGAGAGTTCTTTTTTTTTTTTTTTTCTTTTCATGATCACAGAAAAGAAAACCAATAATTGAGGCTGGCTTACAATTTCAGAAGTTTAGACTATTTTCCTCATGGTAGGGAAGCATGGAAACATAGAGGCAGACATGGTGCTAGAGAAGGAGTTGATTGTTATACATTTTGATCCACCAGTAGGAAGAGAAGGAATTGCAGTAGGCTTGATATGAGCTTCTGAGAACTCAATGTCTTCCCCCAGGTATGCAATTCCTCTAACAACTCCAACCTACTCAGACAAGGCCACACCTATCACTAGTGCTAGTCCCTATGTGTCAATGAGGCCATTTTTCACTCAAACTGCTACAATCGCTGACCTACATTCTGGCCCAGTAATACTACTTCTTTCTTCATACTGTCATCATCATTATAGAGATTAAAAATACTTAGGAATACCAATGCTATGATAGTCCTTGAAATATTTCAATTGATAGTTTACATTATTAAGTAAATAAGAACCAGGAAAGCTACAACAAAGTATTTGACTGTCCTTATAGAGTTATAAAGTAAGGAAGTAGTATTTTCCTAAACTATGATATGTAAAATGCAAAAATTCAAGGTGTTTTTCTTTGTTACAGATACTTTGAAAGGGAAATAAATTGTTCTTGTTAAAAAGCAATGAAAGGGGAGAGGGTGGAATATCACATATACCCTGATGTCAGATGAGGCTCCTGGGTTAAAAGATGGGGGAAGAATAAGGAAAAAAAAAAGGCGGGGGGAGGGAGAGAGAGAAAAAAAAGAAGAAGGAAAAATTATTTGAAAAATGGTATGAAGAGATATAATTCCTTGTAAGGTAATTTACAATGCAGAAAAAAGTATATCAATAAAAGTTAAAGATCAGAACATTTTTGTACAAGACATCACCTAAAACAGTACCTGAGAGGTGTTGTGAATGGCTACCTAAAGAAGTTCTTTAAGGGCAGCAGACCAGGCCACCCTGAACGTGGGAAGGAGGGAGGAGTCAAGGGTTCTTGGCTACCCCATGAGAACCACGTTCAGCCAGTACAAAAACCCTTGCCAGAGTGCTGACAAAACACAAGGCGATGAGCCGGTGGCATGCAGCTTGCCTGCCTGACTCAACAAGCTTCCGGGCACATGACCAATATCATCACACTGGAGAAATGGGGAAAAGATCACAGCACAGACGCAAAGTACCTGTTGCATTTTCAGCCACAAGGGAAAGATCAGTAACACAGGAAGACGTGCTTTAAGTAGGAACTAATGTAGTGTACAGCAAAATGGGAGAGCTGAGAAACTCAGACAAAAATGAACTAAATGAACGAATGGGCCTCGAACCTAAGTGCTTCACTGAAGTAAAAATACTCAACAAAAGAAAAAAAAAAAAGTCAGTTTCATAATCCCCTAATATGGATTGCTACCTATTTTAAACATGTATTGCAGTCTTCTAGTATATGATTTTATATTTTTCATGACTATTTTAGAGTTGACACATATGTTATACAATATGGAGTAGACATGAGCAGCATGCACAAAAGCTCAGATAAATTCACCTACTAAGATCAGGGCTTGCGCTTAGATACAACTTTAAACTTCTATGGAAAACAAAGAAGTGGTGTTTTGATTGTAGTGTTTGTCACGTAATCGATATTGCCCAAGTAATACTTTACAGAGAAACGATAATCAGCTAATAAAAATGTCTTTTATCTGGAAAGCATTTGTTATAAAATGATATAAAAAACGTATAATCTGAAATTTTAACCCCCAAATTTAGTAGGGCTAGTAACATAGCAAGATTTTGAGATTTTGAAGATCAAATTTTAGCACCTGGAAATTTAATTAGTCATGCTAAATTCGTGTTCCTTGGGTTAACAGATTACATATAAATTATTAGTCATGAGCAGTAGCCAGGATGAAAGCACCAGTTAGTATATTTACATGTTTGAAATGTTACTTTCTACTAAAAACGAAGTGGATCTTTCTATAAATTTAGGTAATCTGTTAAATCTGTAGTGAGCCTTCAGCTGACAGGTTTAAGTAGTGAAAGCTGACATTTACAAAACCTTACAAGTGTATTTGAGAGTCAGCCCTTAAAGTGTTCCTGGAAGGTTTTTTCTTGTTTGTTTGTTTTGTGTTGTTTTTTTTTTTAATTTTTTTCACTTTTTATTTTTTTCTTGTTCTTTTTATTGTTTTGCAAAAATATATATGTAAGGTAAAATACGTTTGAAAATGAAAATATATGTTCACAAACACTGTCACTGCCGGGCTGGAAATGTTCTTTTAACTGTTTGCTGAAGAACTTTGGGCTTTTAATGTGTATAATAAATCATGGGTTTTCCTCTTATATATGACCAGCAGGGACTTTTGAGAAGTTGTCAAGACCTGTAAAATCTCTAGGACTTAAATAAGGGTTGAAATGCAGGGTGTAAGGGGCAGGAGTGGTGGTAGTCAGTTATTTAGCTATTGTAAGCACTCTTTTGATTTTCATAGTTTATATAGGGATTATTTTGTTTCCTAACAATGTTTTTTTTACGACGTTTTATGGTTGTACTATTTTCACAAAATTGCAGGTACACTTGGTTCCAATACCATTTCGTTAGAATACTTACTATACACAATGTTTAGTACCGTAAAACTTTTTAAAGAAAAAAAAAAAAAAGTCCACGATAGAGAACGAAAACAAAACAAAACAAACTAACCAAAACAAAACACCAAATGTTAAAGTCCGGGATAGTGCAAACTAACTCGCTCATTTTCTATTACTGACCCTCCCCGCCCCGCCCCTCCTTCTCTCCTGAAGCCTGCCTGCAATGGTGGAGGAAGACCCACAACCCTCTCTGAAGAAGTCACCGCTGCTTTTGTGCGAGCAGATGTCAGCCTGGGAAGCCTGGCCAGAGCCAGATCAAGTTGCTGCTGCCAGCTCTCGCGAGCTTTGTCTGGAAGAGTTGACTGAAATGTCAGAGTCCTGCAATTCACAGGCAGGGCGGCAGCTGCATCCCGCGCGTCCCCAAAGCATTGCAAGATTGCCACTTTGCAAACTTCCTCATCCTTTGCTGCAGTAATTCCGGTGAGTTGCTCTGATTTTTACAGATCTTGTGCTGAAGTTCCAGTGAAGATCGACTGAGGCAAGAAGGGAAGGAGATTTTTTTTTTTTTTCTCACGTGTTTGTGGTGCTCCCTTGGGACTAGTCCCTGACAAGGGAACAGGACAGAAGAGCCAGGCGAGAAGCCACTACCTCGGGGCTTTCTCTTATTCCGGAAGACACAAAGTTAATCCCTTTTTCTCTTGAGGACCGAGTGAATTTGTTATACATTGACCGAATAGGCATAGCACCTGTGGAGTCTCTTACATTTGTATGCATGTATGTATGTATGTATGAATGTATGTATTCCCTTTCTATGGAGACTTATTTTAGGCTAGGTTACCCTTTAATGCAGAGGTTAGTCAACCTCTTAACAGAAGTACTTATTTGAGCACACATGATAGTTTTCAATATCTTCTATTTTGCAATCACGTAGATTAATTTTCTCTTATTACTTAACAGGGCACTTTTACCAAGCAACACTTTGTCCCCTGAAACTTTCACAACATCCACTGGCATGCAGAAATCGAAAACTCCTTCTATGTCCAAGAAAATATATTCTCTAATTTAATTTACAAATACTTCCTTATCCATGATTGGCCAACTTTGAGTGTTTAAACCGGACAAAATTATCTTATGCTACCGTTATTTTTATAGGAATAGTATAAAAATGGGAAGTTTTGTCTCATCCTAGAATCCTGGAAATCTACCATTATTTTATAACATCAGCCTCAGTTTAGTCATTGACTATAAGATTTATAGGAACAGAAAAAAAAATTGAAAGACACACAAAATCATTTTATTAGGTTTCTATGTGATATATATATATATATTTCCCTAAGCAGGTATTCTGCATCTGAATGAATGTGTTCCAATGAGCAGGTACAATGCTTCATTAATATAAAATATAGAATATTTATAACAAACATGACTATAATTCACTTTCACAAAAGTCATATTGTTTGAAGACAGGAGGCTTTTAAAGATAACTGAATGAATTGAATTGTAAGTCTGGGGTTTTTATCGACAAAATACCATTACCTTCAGATGGCAAATAAACGCCTAGCCACATTTACAAAGACATGCTTTGTTCCTTTTGAGTGTTATTTTTGTTGATGTACAATATTCTACATCTTGAATTATAAGAAGAAATCTGAAGCTGTTTCCATATCATATTTTTATTAAAAAGTAAACCAAGAAAAATTTTAGAGGATATATGAATTTATTCTCCTCTATAAATTTAGTCTTTGATTTGATTTCTTGGTCACAAGTGCTAATGCACTTTAAATTTCATCTTTGATTTGCTTTGATGGTTTTCCAACATCTGATTATTCTTAGTGAAACTGACTGACTGTCTTATCAAATCTGGAGGTCACCACCTTTGCCCTAAGCCAGGTTTGGTCACACAAGTCCTCATTAAATCTATTTAAAGAGCTAAACTAATAGTGGAGAGCAGAAAACGGGTTGTACTCAATGGATACACTGGGAAAAGATACAAAGCTTTGCCTCCATTGTCCATCTTCAGAGTCCTGAAGAAAGGATAAAGTTCAAGAATGTGCCCATCCAAGCAGCCTGTTCAAGGTATGTTCCCAGCAAGCCTTGACCCTTCATCGTCTAGACTTCCATCTCATCCTGTAAGGTGTTCTTACACGTTGTTAGAGCTGTATAGAATCTCCTTCAAGGACATAAGTTCCCTTCTGGTTTATGTTTTCATTTTGTGTCATTCGTTTTCTGGGGAAATCCCCATCTCTTTGAGACCCATTGTTTTGATAGTATGATTGTCAGACTGAGACAACCAAGTGTATCTTTAGAATTTCTTCCTTTCTCTGAGGCAACTACAGTCATAGAAATACAACAATAACAGACAGAATTTACCTTCCAAAAGAAACCCAAAAAAATCTAGTAATTTAATATTCAGGTTACTAATATGATCTTGTATCCACTGTGATTTTAGTCAAGAATAGACTACAGGTCCTAACAACTCATCTATTACCCTGATTTGCTTGGATGTCTTAGCAGACATTCAATCTGTGGAACATCAGAATATAGTCCTTTCATTAACATATTGCTTCAAATGTGTTTACTTAGCCTGAAACAGAACAGTAATTGATTGGGTAAAGAAACTGCTGTTTTAGTCAAATGGCATTCCAATGTTGCTTCTAGACCAGCCCAGTGCTAACTAGATAGCACTTTACCAACATGTTTTACAAACCTCCGTTTCCAAATAAGATCCACAGATATTAGTCATAGTTTAAAAACAAGAATGTACGATACCAAAAAACTGAAATTATGAGTATTTTTTGTTTTTGACATTTTCCTTTTTTTTTAATTATTTCTAGGATGGTTTATTATTTTAAATATGTGACAATTTTTTTTACAAATAAATGATGATAGCTTTTTTATATCAGCATTTTAACACACCCATATCTTAAAGAATGTATATTACTTTGTATATTTCCTCATAAAATTGGCTGGAGAATTTAGATTGTGAATTTGAGTTAAAAGTAAAAGAGGGGATAATGTGCCTTTTTATTTTAAAAGTTAAATTTTTTAAAAGATTAGAATTTATAATATATTAGCTGTAAAATTTGATATCAATCAACATTTGTTAAACTTGAATTTGTTATCCTAATTCCCTTTTTGTGGTTAATGTTTGGTTTTTAATTCTAGAACTTATTTTCTGTTGACTTAGGGATAAAAGCTCCCAATCCCTTCAAAATACTAACTACTACTTCAAGGTGTGAGCTTATCTACTTTAAGATTGCTGCATTTCATATGAAAATTTTCCTCATTTTTTTAATGATAAGCTAGAGGCATTTAATATTTTACTTTTTAGCAGTTACCAGTTACACCAGAATGTATGAGAGGCAAGGAAGTTTTTTATATTTTATATTATAATTGAAAACTTTCATTTTGAAATCTCTTTATTTCTGTTTTGATTGTTTAACTATGTGATAAAAACATGTTAAAATATGTCTTTGAGCCAGGCGTGGTTGGCGCATGCCTTTAAACCTAGCACTTGGGAGGCAGAGGCAGGCGGATTTCTGAGTTCGAGGCCAGCCTGGTCTACAGAGTGAGTTCCAGGACAGCCAGGGCTATACAGAGAAACCCTGTCTCGAAAAACAAAAAACAAACAAACAAACAAACAAAAATATGTCTTTGACAGAGAGGAACAGAATGGGCAAATGTCATGTTAAGTAAAGAATAGAATAATGGTAATTTATATATAACCAATTTATACTGTATCGAAGGTGGGAACATAGGGATCTTTTCATTAACACTGCAGATTCATCAATACGAAGAATAAATCTTCTCAGCAGGTAGGATGCAGGGAGGAACTGCATTAACATCTTTAAATAAATGAGTGCTCACTATGGTGGTTTCTAGTGTTACGTTGTACCTTACGCACAAGAAAAACTCATAGGTGTCATTATTGAGAACTTGATTCTTATTCATGTAAACAGTGCTCTGGAAATCCCAAAATAGGTACTAAATCACAGAAGAAAACATTGTACAAATATAGGCCATGTAGAAACACTGACTCTTTAGATGTGATGGTAGCTGCTATTGAATATTATGAAATTACCATCGTTGTTAAATGCATTCCCAGCAAATACAGGATGGAGGTAATTATGCTTACTTTACAAGAAACTGTTGAAGAAATGTTTGTGTGTTTGTGCAGTTGTGCACATGTTCATGTGTGTGTGTGTTTGTATGTT
Organism: Mus musculus; assembly: GCF_000001635.26. Taxonomy (NCBI): domain Eukaryota; kingdom Metazoa; phylum Chordata; class Mammalia; order Rodentia; family Muridae; genus Mus; species Mus musculus. The sequence goes on along the minus strand of NC_000069.6, from coordinate 73,704,400 downwards.
CACATGTGTGCTCAGGTATGCCCACATGGTATGTGGAGGTCAGAAGTTGATATAAACTGTCTTTCTTTGAGGACTTTCCACTTTTCTTTCCAAAAGGTTCGCCCAGAGACCCACTGCTCACAGATTCTGCATGACAGCCTAGTGACTAAGGCCCTAGGATCTCCTCCTGTCTCTGTCCCATGTGTTGGACCAGTGTCACAGAGAGGCATCACCATACCTGGCTTCTTTTACTCTGGTGCTGGGGATCAGAACACAGAACCTTGATATTATTATTTCATTTAGTTTTGTTATCATTACAAATTACCCTCACTGTGAGTGTAATACTTAAAAATAAATGCATCCAAATTATATTCATTGTGAGTATAATACTTAAATTATTAAAACATAATAGCATGATCTAATGATAAATTTCATTGATTTTAGCAAATACCCAATTTTATCAAAACAAAGAACATTTAAAAAAAAAACCTTTGATTTAATTTTAAAACCTAAATGTATTACCAGAGCAATCAACTTATTATTTTATTTGCATAAAACAAGTCTATTTTGGATAGACATAGATATCGATAAAATTACGCAGAGCTGTCAATAACTATGGGGTTCAAAAGTAAAGGTACGTTATGGTTTATTTACATATTTGTTAAGTATTCATCACTAGATATCCTGTGAGCAGGGGTAAATGATTCTAATTTAAGATTAGCATCTTGGTATAACGGGTGTGAAGATGTCTTGGTGAGTAAAGGGTAAAAAGGGGATACAATTTTGTGTCTCATGCAGTGGTGTGTGTCTCAGCCCACAGTTACAAAAATTCAAACAATATTCCTTATGATCAGTGAACATAGCTCAAGCAGGATTATACATGCAGAAAGCCAAAGCAAATGGTCACTGCTGGTAGGATTATTTTCCTGATCGGGCAGGTTGGATTTAAAATTAGAGCACTAGAACAAGTAACGAAAGGACTGTTCATTTGTCAATGACGGACATTATATGGATGCAAGCCAGTGCTTGTTAAGGAATATTGCAATTATATTCCTTGCAACATCATACAAAGTGTTGATTCGTTTAAATGATATTTGCATTACATTTTTATATTCCTTATCATGCACATAGAGTTTGAAACTTATTTCCAAAAATCTCATGTCTTTGTTAAGAATTTTGATAAACCCGTGATCACTCAAAAGAGTCTCTACATATTAAATATTGTCTACAGCACGATATCAAATGTAGGCCATTTTGTAGGTTACAAAGATTGCTTTCACTCCTTCAACTTATCCCAGTACTTTCTCAGCATTGGTCCTCTGATTTCAATGATTTTGTACACTGCAAATACATGAGTACCCATGACTCTGCTAACATATTTAACTAATTACACCTGCTTTAATCAGTTTACATATTAATTGTAGTTAGTAATGTAAAAATTCCCCCTAAGTCAATATTTTCATCATCTCCCACTAAGGAGATTGTGACTCAAGCAGATAAAAATAATCTTTACCTAATAAAGTTCAGAGTACTTCCCTGAAACCCTTCAGTAGCACATCTCAATCACCCATGTTTTAATAATATCCATTCATAGTGAAAGCAGGCTTGATAGTATTAGTACTTATAAATAAATAGCCATTACTTAGTTTTTTAAAATTTAGCCTTCTATGACTATGTTGCTTTGATTCCCTTTTAAGAATAAACTAAGAATGTATAGAAGAAAAGTGTACACACACAAACACACACACACACACACACACACACACACACACACACATACATACTTTTTGTAAAGGAGAAAAGAACCATGGAAAAGAGGAGGATGGCAAATGATCAATACCTCCAGATTCTTCAAAGTTCTTAAATGACTTTAGAGTTCTGTGATCTGTCATCTAGCCATGATATTTCAGAAAACACATGTACTTGTATTTTCTCCTGCAGTCATGTTAGAATCACTTCAAACATGTCTACACCTAGCTAATTCCATACTTGATGTGGCTATGTATAGTACATGATATCATATGTACTTGGGACAAAAATATCCTTTTACAGTTCTGAAACTTCTTACATATCCTTAAACATGGTATTTCAAAGACAACATCACTTAGGTTTTTCTTCTGATGTGTTTCTCTTCCAAGTGGAAGTATCTCTGTTTACGTTCTTAGTTTTTACACACAACCTAGACTTGGTTACATATTTATTATTTTTCTTAAATTTAGGGTGAATAGGAACTACTATATTTTAGTGATTATCATCATTGAACACGATAATTAACAGCATGTACAACGCTGTTTAAAGCTGTTCTGCTTATTCTTTGCTTAGAAATCAACATGCAGACTCAGCATACCAAGGTAACACAGACCCACTTCCTCCTATGGATTCTTCTGCTCTGCATGCCTTTTGGGAAGTCACACACTGAAGAAGACTTCATAATTACAACCAAGACCGGAAGGGTCCGAGGGCTGAGCATGCCAGTTCTTGGTGGCACGGTGACTGCCTTTCTCGGTATCCCCTATGCACAACCTCCTCTGGGTAGCCTAAGATTCAAAAAGCCGCAACCCTTAAACAAATGGCCTGACATCCATAATGCCACTCAATATGCAAATTCTTGTTATCAGAACATAGACCAAGCCTTCCCAGGCTTCCAGGGGTCAGAAATGTGGAATCCAAACACAAACCTCAGTGAAGACTGCTTGTATCTGAATGTTTGGATTCCAGTACCGAAGCCTAAAAATGCCACTGTCATGGTATGGATCTATGGTGGTGGCTTTCAAACTGGGACCTCTTCTCTACCTGTTTACGATGGGAAGTTTCTAGCTCGTGTTGAAAGAGTTATTGTAGTTTCGATGAACTATAGGGTAGGTGCTCTAGGATTCCTAGCTTTTCCCGGAAATCCCGATGCTCCAGGAAACATGGGTTTATTTGATCAACAGTTGGCACTTCAATGGGTCCAAAGAAATATAGCTGCTTTTGGAGGGAATCCTAAAAGTATAACGATTTTTGGAGAAAGTGCAGGGGCAGCTTCAGTTAGCTTACATTTGCTCTGCCCCCAAAGTTATCCTTTGTTTACCAGAGCCATTCTTGAAAGTGGCTCCTCTAATGCCCCCTGGGCAGTAAAGCATCCTGAGGAAGCCAGAAACAGAACCTTGACCTTAGCTAAATTTACTGGTTGCTCAAAGGAAAATGAGATGGAGATGATTAAATGCCTTCGAAGTAAAGATCCTCAGGAAATTCTTCGCAATGAAAGGTTCGTTCTCCCCTCTGATTCCATCTTATCCATAAATTTTGGTCCAACAGTGGATGGCGATTTTCTCACCGATATGCCCCACACACTACTCCAACTAGGAAAAGTGAAAAAAGCTCAGATCTTAGTGGGAGTTAACAAAGATGAAGGGACAGCTTTCCTAGTGTACGGTGCTCCGGGTTTCAGCAAAGACAATGATAGCCTTATCACAAGGAAGGAATTTCAAGAAGGTTTAAATATGTATTTCCCTGGAGTGAGCAGATTGGGCAAGGAAGCAGTTCTTTTCTACTACGTGGACTGGTTAGGTGAGCAGTCACCAGAAGTCTACCGTGACGCTTTGGATGATGTTATTGGAGATTACAACATCATCTGCCCTGCACTGGAGTTTACCAAGAAATTTGCAGAGCTTGAAAACAATGCTTTTTTCTACTTTTTCGAACATCGATCTTCCAAACTACCTTGGCCGGAATGGATGGGAGTGATGCATGGCTATGAAATTGAATTTGTGTTTGGCTTACCTCTGGGAAGAAGAGTTAATTATACGAGAGCTGAGGAAATCTTTAGTCGATCCATAATGAAAACTTGGGCAAATTTTGCAAAATATGGGTAAGTGCTGATTTCTATAATTGTTCCCTGACTTTGCTTTGCTTAGCTTTTCTTGACCTCTACTGCAGACTTCATTAAAAGCAATAGATGCATTTCGAGTATTTTCTCTTTGTATTTGAGCTGCCTTTTTGTCTCACAATGTGGTGAATTTTAGCTCTTTGTTTCTCAGTGCTTTAGAAAAATTACCAGATAATTTTTTCTGTAAACTACTTTCTGATTTCAATTGCAAACTGTGGCAAAATATTTGAATGATGTTAACTAAGGTTTGGAAACAAATGCTTGTATCAGAATGTTATAAGTGAAAAAGCTTTTCAACCTGCAGTTTTAAATGGTGACCAGGTTTAAGAAAGAGAACAGATATATCTTCTCATTGTCTAAAGCCAGGGAGGCAGTGGCATCTGATACAGGAGTAAACATGTCCCTACTTAGGAATATGAAAGAGTAAAAAAGATAAGGTATTCCACCCCCACCCCACCTTTTTCTTAAAACTCACAGCACTCACTATTTGCCTTTTTTTTAACGTCTGCTGTCACCTGAGGGTGGTTTCCTCTTCTTTCTTTCTTTCTTTCTTTCTTTCTTTCTTTCTTTCTTTCTTTCTTTCTTTCTTTCTTTCTTTCTTTCTTCCTTCCTTCCTTCCTTCCTTCCTTCCTTCCTTTCTTTTCTTTTCTTTTTTTTTTTTTTGCAATAGTTTTTTTTATTAGATATTTTCTTTATTTACATTTCAAATACTATCCTCTTTCCTGGTCTCCCTCCAAAAGTCCCTTCCCCATATCCCCTCCCTCTTCCCCTGCTCACCAACCTACCCACTCCCATTTTCTGGCTCTGGCATTCGCCTATACCGGGTCATGGAGCCATCACAGGACCAAGGGCCTCTTCTCCCATTGATGACTGACTAGGCCATCCTCTGCTGCATATGTAGCTGGAGCCATGAGTCCCACTATCTGTATTCTTTGGTTGATGGTTTAGTCCCTGGGAGTTCTGAGAGTACTGGTTAGTTCATATTGTTGTTCTTCCTATGGAGCTGGAAACCCCTTCAATTCCTTGGGTCCTTTCTCTAGCTCCTTCATTGGGGACCCTGTGCCCAGTCCAATGTGGATGACTGTGGGTGTCACCTTCTGTATTTGTCAGACACTGGCAGAGCATGTTTTTTCCAAGAGATTTTATCAGACCTGGTAGGCAAGCTGCTCTATTTGATTATTTTAGGTCCCTCTTGTTTACTAGATTGTTTTATTTTCCTTTTGGAAGAGTTTTGTGGCTAACTTTCATATTATTTTTGTGGTGTTGTGGTGTTGCTCTTGAGTTGAATATCAGAGGGATCAACTGAGGCTCTTTCTACTATAGGATAATTCAGAGTTGATACTGTTCAGTGGATATCATACTTTGGATCTCTATATATTTTTGGCTAAGCAATGTGAGGACTGATAGTCTCTCAGGATGTTGGACAGCACTGGCAGTGAGAACACAGCTCCAGCCCACACGTCATAGCAAAGCAAACAGCCAAGGCTCTTGGCATACTACCTTGCTAAGCTACACTGTTTCTTTTAAATCTATTTTCAGTATTTCCTGCTTGCAATATACTTGTCAGAAGATTACTCCATCATAAACCAAGAAACATGTGTAATCTCTAGGAATCCACCTTTCCTTTGATTTTTTTCATCTTTAAGATGGGCTTTCTATATATAGCCCAAATTTGTCCAACTCAGACTCGTGCCTAATTCTTAAAACTGCTGGCTTTTTTTTGGATGTACCACCATAGCCCTGGAATAAACTCTAAAATGTGCATTAATGTATACAAATAAAACCCTAGATACTAAGTATATAGATCCAAACTAACTGTATGCATTACTGTGAATAATAAATATTAGAAATAGTATACAATAGTCTTGAAATGAATTCCTGTATCTATTGTAAAGAGATGGATTTGTTCGTCCAGTTAATGATACTTCAATAGTTTAAGAGAATATCAATTATAGCATTAATATCTGTTTTTTTCTTTATTGCCTATTTGGACTGTGAGTGTGTATGTATGTGTATGTGTTTGTTTGTATATGTGTATGTGTATATGCATGTGTGCTTTTGTGGAGGTCTCAGAACAATTTACAGGAGTCAGTTCTCTTCTTCCACTGTGTGAGTCATGGAGATGGAATTGAAGTAGCCAAGCTTGGCTGCAAAGTACTTACCTCCTGGGATGTTTTACCCACTTCTAATTTTCATTTTTATTCCCAAATTAGACTTTTTCAAATTCAATGGCGCTCTGTCATTTTACAATATCAGCTACTAGTAATCATTCTTCATAGCATTACATCTGCTTATATACTCTCTTTAAATTAGAATTCTCTTGTTAAACTTTAAGGAGCTTCTTATTCTTCATCTTGTTACCATGTATATTAGCCAACAGGATTCAGCTATAAGTAGGACATGTGTTTAGAAACGCCAAAGCTGAAGAGGTGCACTGTACTATATGACTGTGATCTCTGTCAGACAAAGAAGTCACTGACTTGTGTATGTTCAGCCATTTATTACAATCTCTCTAAGTTATATTAAATTAGCTTCTTGAAACACAAATGTCAATGTCTATGGAGACTCATTAAAATACTTGAATGGTTATGCCACAACAAATGTTTGCTGAGCAGCTAAATGAGTTAGAGTAATATAATTTTACTGTTGCAGATATGTCAGTTGTACTGTATTTTCTGGCTTTTCAATATGAGCCTAAGTTTTTGCTCCAGGGAAGGAGCACTTGTTTAATAGCCGTGTTAGACTTCTTTAGCTGCATTCTGTTCTCACTCCCAAAGGCTATGTACGTAATTAGTCATTTGCATATGTTTTTAATTTTTATTACAATTCTAAAAAACTAAGTAATTAAAGAGAAATAGTCTTTCATTCCATCTGCTTCTCTAATTTTTGAATCAGTTCATATTTTCATGTTGAAATCATCAGAAATTTTATATTTAACCTACCCACATTGAACAGTGTTAATAGAACATGCTTAATGTCTTATTTATCACATAGACAGTATCAGATCAAAGACAAGTCTTTGGCATTTAATGGAATAGTTTGATCTTAATTATACACATCTGTGGTGAGTGTGATTTCCTGGGATATATGAAGGCTGACTTATTAATTATAGTGTGAAATTTATAAAATGAGATTCATAAAAGCAATCATAGGAAAATAAAACACCCTGCAAAATAGCATAACTACAGTACATTTCATTGGTGAGGTGATTTTTTTCTCAGAGACCATATTTACATTAGCAAAAGAAACATATGTCATACATGATTCCAGTTGAGCTGAAAACAAATGATAATCTGAAGGGACCTCCAGTCGAGGTGAACTGGCCACATGTTAAGTTAGATAAGCTTTAATTCAAACTTTCTCAAGGATAAACTATTTGCTTAGTATGACACCACATTGGACTTAGAGGACACTGGAGTCCACTCTGGGGTGGGACCTGCAGAATGAGGAAGATAATATAATGTTCAGGACATTTCCCCAAACCAATGTTTATTCATTCCAAAATGTTAGAAACACCAGGTTAAAACGTGTGATACTCTACTTCCCCACAATCCAAAAATCTGTGACTAAGAAGAAAAGTAGGCTGTAACTCTTTTCTTTCTATTAAACTTCATGCTTCAGGCTAAAGTAAAGAGAGGAGGAGTCCAACTTGAAACTGTAATTATATAGGAAGTAGAATTTCATGTTCCCACCGCTGTTCTAATAAATTACTCTTACATGTTAGTTAAATATGTTTATGGTGCTTATGAGCTTCCTTTCATATTAGGAGCTATATAGTTTTCACACATAGTTCAGTAAACTCTGACTAATGTCTATAATTCATCATCTTGCAACCTCAGAGACTTATATCCTGTTCAGTTTGCATGGATTTTTTTTTTATTTATTTCTTATGCCTGTTCAGCACAGTTTATAAACTTAATTCTGACACATTTTTCTCTACCCAATAAGCTTGTAATATGAACAACAACTCAAAAGGGAGATTCTCTTGTCTGGTATTGCTGTTTATATTAGATGGGCTTTAACTCATAGAACGAGTATTGTCAGCAGAGATTAAGACATTTCATTTGACAAATACATGTATGTGTGCATTTGTGTGTATCTGTGTGTATGTGTATTGTAGAGTTTTTAAAAGGTAGATATGACATTTTAGACGTTTTTATATTTTTTAATGACTTTTAGACATTCTTACTGTTATTTTACCTTCCTTTCTTTTTTATTGATTATTTTATTTATTTACATTTCAAATGTTGTTCTCCTTCCTGGTCTCTCCTCCACAAGCCCTCCCCACCTCATCCCTCTTCCCCTTCATCTCTAAGAGGGTGCTTGCCCACCCACCCACTTCCATCTTACCCATTAGCATTGCCACTTACCTGGGCATCAAGCCTCTAAGGGACCAATCTCATCCACTCCCACTGAGGCCAGGCCAGACAGTCCTCTGCTACATATGTAGTGGGGACAACCAACCAGCCCATGTATGCTCTTTTGTTGGTGGTTTAGTCTCTGGGGTCTGGCTAGTTGATACTGTTGTTCTGCATATGGTGTTACAATTCCTTTCAGCTCCTTCAGTCCTTCCCCTAACTCTTCCATAGTGGTACTCGGGCAGTCTAATGGTTGGATGCATCTGTCTCAGTCAGGTGCTGGCAAAGCCTCTGAAAGAACAACAATGTGAAGTTCCTCCTTGCAAGCATATATTGGCATCAGCAATAATGTCAGGGTTTGGTGCCTGTGTGGATCCCAAGTTGGGGCAGTCTCTGGATGGTGTTACCTTAAGTCCTTGCTCAATTTTTTTGTCCCCACATTTCTTTTAGACAGTAACAATTCTGGGTCAAACATTTTGAGATGGATATGTGGCCACATCCCTGAACTGGGAGCCATGTTTATCTACTGCTGGTGGTCTCTTGAGATTCCATCTCTCCACTGTTGAGCATTTCTGGTAATGTCATCCCCATTCAATCCTGTGAGTCTCTCACATCTCTGGTGTCTGGGAGATACTAGGGAACCACCCCATCACCCACTCCACACTGATTTCTTGTTTCTGTTCATTCTTCTCACCCTCTGGACTTCTCTCCTGTCTCTCCCATACCTAATCCTGCTGCCAATTTCCCCTCTACCTCCTAACTCCCAAAAAGGTCCCTCCCTCCCTCTGCTTCACATGATTATTCTGTTCCTCATTCTAAGTAGTACTGAAGTCACTCTTGAGCCTTCTTTGCTGTTAAGCTTCATATGGTCTGTGAGCTTTATCATGGGTATTATAAATTTTTCCCTAATATCTACTTATCAGTGAGTAGATACCATGTATGTCTTTGGGGTCTGGGTTACCTCACTCAGTATGACATTTTCTAGTACCATCCATTTGCCTGAAAAATTCATAATATCCTCATTTTTAATAGCTGAGTAAGTACTCCATTGTGTAAATGCACCACATTTTCTGTAGCCGTTTTTCGTTTGAAGGACATCAGAGTTGTTTCCAGCTTCTGGCTATTACAAATAAGGCTGCCATGAACATAGTGGAGCATGTGTCCTTATTACATGTTGGAGCATTTCTGGATATATGCCCAGGAGAGGTATAGCTGGATCTTCATGTAGAACTGTTTCCAATTTTCTGAGAGACAGTCAGATTGATTTCCAAAGTGGTTGTACCAGTTTGCAATCCCACCAGCAATGGAGGAGTGTCCCACTTTCTCCCTCCTCACCAGCATCTGCTGTCACCTGAGTTTTTGTGCTTAGCCATTTTGATTGGTGTAAGATGGAATCTCAGGTTCCCTTTGATTTGCATGTCCTTGATGACTAAGGATGCTGAATATTTCTTTAGGTGCTTCTTGGACATCTGAGACTCCTCTCGAGAATTATCTGTTTAGCTCTGTATTCCATTTTTAAAATTAGATATTTATGTTAATTACATTTCAAATGTTGTTCCCTTTCCTGGTTTCCCTCCAAAAGTCCCCTATTCCCTCCCCCTCCCCCTGCTCACCAATCCACCCATACCTGCCCCCTGGCCATGGCATTCTCCTCCCTTTGATGACCGACTAGGACATCCTCTGCAAAATATGCATTTGGAGTCATGAGTCCCACCTTGTATATTCTTTGGTTGATGATTCAGTCCCTGGGAACTCTGGGGTACTGGTTAGTTCATATTGTTATTCCTCCTATTGGGTTGCTAGCCCCTTCAGCTTCTTGGGTACTTTCTCTAGCTCCTTCATTGAGTACTCTGTGCTTAGTCCAATGGTAGGCTGCAAGGATCCACCTCTGTATTTCGGGCACTGGTGGAGCCTCTCTGGTGACAGCTATATCAGGCTCCTGTCAGTAAGCACTTGTTGACATCCACAATAGAGTCTGGGTTTGGTGATTGTATATGGGATGGATCCCCAGGTGGGGCAGTCTCTGTATCCCATTTTTAATTAGGTCATTTGGTTGTCTGGCAGCTCACTTCTTGAGTTCTTTGTATATTTTGGATATTAGCCTTCTATGGGATGTAGGGTTAGTAAAGATCTTTTCCCAATAGGTAAATGACATTTTTGTCCTATTTATAGTAACCCTTGCCTTAGAGAAGTTTTCAATTTCATGAGGTCACTTTGGTCATTTGCTGATATTAGAGCCTGAGATATGGGTGCTCTGCTCAGGAAAATTTCTCCTGTGTAGATGCCTTTGAGGCTATTTCCCACTTTCTCTTCTATTAGATTCAATGTATCTAGTTTTATGTGGAGGTCAATCTTCTACTTGGACTTGAGCATTGTAAAAACAAGATATAAATGGTCAACTTGCATTATTTTACATGCAGACTGCCAGTTTGAACAGCACCATGTGTTGAAGGTGCACTCTTTTATCTATGGTTTTAGCGTCTTTGTCAATGATCAAGTGTCCATGGGTGTGTGGGTTTATTTCTGGATATTCTATTCTACTCCATTCATTGACTTGTCTGTCTCTGTACCAGTACCATGTGGGTTTTATTACTATTGCTCTGTAGTGAAGCATGAGTTGAGGAACTCATTTTATTGTTGAGATTATTTTATTGTTTTATTGAGATTATTATATTATTGTTGAGAATTGTTTTCGCTATCCTGAGCATTTTGTTATTCCATATGAATTTGCGAATTGTTCTTTCTATCTCCATGAAGCATTGAGTTGGAATTTTGATGAGGATTGGACAGAATTTGTAGATTGCTTTTGGTATGATGGCCATTTTCAACTATGCTAATCTTACCAATCCATGATTATGGAAGATCTATCCATCTTCTGAGGTCTTTTTTTATTTCTTTCTTCGGTTGCTTGAAATTCTACTCATACAGATTTTTTTTTTTTTACTTGCTTGGTTAGAGTTAAACCAAGATATTTTATATTGTATGTGACTATTGTGAAGTATGTTATTTTTCTAATTTTTTCCTCAGCCCATTTATTTTTTGTATAGAGTAAGGCTGCTGATCTGTTTACACAAGTTTTATATCCAGACACTTTGCTGAGGTTGTTTATCAGATGAAAGAGTTCTGTGGTAGAAGTTTTGGGGTCACTTATATATAGTATCATATCATTCGCAAGTAGTGATACCTTGAACTCTTCCTTTCCAATCTGTATTCATTTGACCTCCTTTTATTATCTATTTGCTCTAACTAGACCTTCAAGTAATAAATTAACAAAATAGAGAGAGAGTGGACAGCCTTGTGTTTTCCCTAATTTTATTAGGGTTGCTTCTAGTTTCTTGCCATTTAATGTTTTTGGTTATTGGTTTGTTGTATATTGATTTTATTATGTTTATGTATGTGCCTTGGATTCCTGGTCTCTCCAAGACTTTTAATTTGAAGGGGTGTTACATTTTGCGAAAGTCTTTTTCAGCATTTAATGAGATGATCATACCTTTCTTTCTGCATCTGAATTTATGTCTCTTCTCTCCTTTTGGAGCTTCCTATTCTGCTGTATTTATTAGCAATTTTTTGAAAGTAAATTTCCATTTCCATTTATTTTATATGGAGTATTTTGCCTCACGTGTGCCTGGTGATTTTGGGAGACAAAAGAATGAATCAGACACCTGGGTCTGTAGCTACAGCCAGTTGTCAGCTACCATGTGAACACTGGGAACTGAACGCGGATCCTTTGGAAGAACAAGAAATGTTTTTCCTCACAGAGTAGATTCCAGAGTCCCTTTCCTTATCAGACAAAACTGAGTTCTATTTCTCACAGATCATACTTCACTTTTGATGTTCATCTCTATAAGGGGTTTCCTACTCTGGCATATTAAGAACTGTTTGTATGGATGTCTTAATAATATTTTCTTGTATATTTTTTTTCTCTGAGAAATGAAGGAGGGCAGAGAAGACTGGTGGCTTTGTCACTAGAACTTGTATCCTCAATAGCACTTGTTGCTTCATTTTAATTTTCATCTATCTTCTATTTTCAAAGCATTTCCTTGAGTGTTGGTGCGATAGCTCTGTAGCTGAGAGCTCTTAGGACTCACTCATAGGATCCAAGTTCAGTTCCATACATTCACAGAGCCTCTGACACTTCCTTGTGTTCTCCATGGGAACTATCATACACATGCCACAAATACATGCATGCACACACACATGCACATATTTAAAAAAAAACAAATGTAAAACACAGGGCAACAATATTCCTTAAAATTATACTTTCATATAGTTGTGGCTAATATATTTCTTAGTTAATTTAATCATTAATATAATTTTATCTTCACCTACAGGTTTTCATAAATTATCCATCTATATTATTTCTTTGTTGCTTATTTGCATTTAACAAATATTTTTAGTGTTGAATTTATTTTATATTGTTTTTTATTGGCCTTTATTTTTTTCTGTAATTGATTTTGGGCAAAAAATAATTTGATGACTGCTTGGTTACATTAAAGTTTGGCTCCATTCCAAATTCATAGCATTTCATTCTTTCAAATGGATGCTTGCTTTTATCAGTTAATTCATCATAATGTTTTCCATTCATTTTCATAAATTAACAAATGCAAGAAACATACAAAATAATCATGTATTCACCTCTTTGCTTTCTTTATTCTGCCTTTATATTTACAACAATGCCATTGTCCTTACATGCTGTGTGTTTTAAATAGTCATTTGTATTTAATATATTTATATATTAAAGGGTTCCAGTATACCATCATCTGGATATCAAAAACTGCTGTGTAGTCTATCACAATTACTAATTGGTTTAATATAAATGCTTCTAGCTCGTTTTTATTTACCCATGATTTTCTCCAATGGAAGAATATTTTTAAGGGTATAATAATTTTTGTTTTTGTTTTTTTTTTTTCATTTCAATCTAGTCCCTAAGCTTTGGTTTATATATAGATATGAAATAAGCCTGTGTTCATATCGTCATCTTTTTATTTGATATTTTATTTATTTGCATTTCAAATGTTATTCCCTTTCCTATTTCACCCCCTCCGGAAATGCCCTATTTCATCCTCCTTCTCCCTGCTTCCATGAAAATGCTCCCCTGCCCACCCACCTACTCCTGCCTCCCAGCCCATGCATTCCCCTACACTGGGGCATCAAGCCTTCCCAGGACCAAGGGCCTCTACTCCTGTTGATGCCCAACAAGACCACCCTCTGCTACACATGTGGCTGGAGCCATGGGTCCCTCCAACTTTACTTCTTGGTTGGTGGTTTCGTCCCTGGGAACTCTGGGGTCTGGTTGCTTGATATTGTTTCTTCCTATAATTTGCAAACCCCTCCCAGTCCTTCATTCCAGAAATTCTTTTGATTGACATTAGTAGCTTATATTTATCTTTCTTTCTGTAGTTATCTATATTTTCAGGGTATGAATTTGTACAGAGAGAGAACATGAACTTGGAAGGGAAATCAACATTCATGGTGGAGAGATAGTGGAAGGGTTTGGAAGGGAGGAATGCAGGATGGGTTTTTATTGAAATGATTTATAAACTGTCAAACATCAATAAAATTAATTTTATTATTATATAGTTATTATATTATTATATAACATAATGTATAGTAATATATATTACATGGCTAATATATTATATTATATAGCATAACAATATATACTAGTTGTATAATTAACATATACTATATAATATGCTTACAAATGTTTAAAATATAATATCATAATTATAAAGGCTGAGGTTCATTGAGACTATTCCCAAGTTGGCATTTTAAGTCCTATTTGAGGGATGTTGGTGATGGGAATTTGTCAGCTATTCCTTCAGCTCCTTTCATGCCCATATCCTGTATATATGATAGGATGCTGGATATTGTTTTAAAGTACATCAGGGTCCTGTTAATTTTACTTCAATTGTTCTATTTTCAATTTCTGTTGAAGCCCAACTTATTTAATGCTTTATCCCTTCTGTGCCTTTGCTTATCCAGTTATTTCCTTATTTCACTGACTTTAGTTTCTGATTCTAAATTTCATACTCTGTATTGCTTTAGGATTGCTGTGCTAGCTACTTAAAACATATTCTTCAGCCTTTAAAAAAAACTTAAATAAATGCTCTAACATTTTTGTCACTTTTACAATGTCTTTGTCATCATAGGTTAGTTTCTACTCTTATAATTTAATTTGATAGTAATTGTCTTTTTTATTTATATTTTTAATTTAAGAATTATAATATAATTACATCATAACCATTCTTCTAGTTTTTCGTCTAACCCCTCATGTGCTCTTCCCTAATTTCTCTTAAATTCATGGACTTTACTTGTTGTTACATATTCATAAATACACATATAATTAGCCCTGAGTAATTGTGTTCTTTTGAAGATTAGTATTATTATTTGAAAGTTTAGAAATCATTTCTGTCAAACCTATGCCTCATTTCCTCCTTCCTAACTCTTCTGATGTCTCTTCACAATGAAATCTTCCTCCCATGTTCATGTTCTCTCTCTGTCTTGCCATCTCTGTCTTTATCTCTTCCTTGCACCTACCAATCTGCTTAGCTTATCCACAATATTTTTCAAATTTAAAATAGAGTTTTAACAAATGCAGGAGCACTCTTTTACTTTATCCAGATTTAAAGAATATGTGTTCACCAGAATGCTCATCTTTACTTAACGTGTAGTTCAAGTAATATTTAAACTCATTTTCTTGTCAAATATATGTTCAGTGGTGTCTTAGTCAGGTTTCCATCATTGTGACACAATGCCAAAGATCAACTTACAGGGAAAGCCTTGCCTAAATAAATCATCTTAAAAGTTTCAGACTATGTAATCTGGGTTGGCTTTGCTTTTTTCAAGACTATATCAAGGCATTGTATCATGGTGGGGAACATGTTGTAAATCAATGAGTTTTCTCTTATTAGAGAAATAAAATGAGAGGAGAAATGGGAGTTGGGACAATTTAAAATTTGACAGTTGGTTTCATTTTTAACTTAATTGAAATTACAATCACAGAGGCACACATCTGAGTATGTTTTTGGGATTGTTTCCAGATAGGGTTAACTGAAGTGGAAAGTCTAGAGTAAGTATTGGCTCTGGATAAGAACAGTTTAAAACAGTCCAAGAATGAGTAGAGTGCCAACATTCCTTGTGCCTCTGAGTCCTGGTCCTTTCAGGCACAGTGTCACTGTCATGGTCTATGCTCACCTGTGTGGAGCATGGCAAGTATGGATGGGATCCTCTGAGAACAGGAACAATTTGAACTGTTCTGTCAGGTATATTCTCACTATTCCAGTCTATATTCAATTGCTATGTTAAAACACCATGATGAAGGCAACTTATAAACAAATGAGTTTATTTTGGACTTATGTTTTCAGAGGGTTAGAGTCCATGGCTTTGGTGAGAAGATATGCTACAGTAAGGTAAGCATGGTGCTAGTGTAGTAGCTAAAAACTTAATACGTCTGATATATAAGCATGAGGCAGAGGTAACTAACTAGTCTGCTCCTTTGAAACCTCAAAGCTCACCATCACACCCAGCGGCCCACCTTCTCCAAAAGGCCACAACACCTCATCTTTTCCAAACTGTTTCACTAGCTGTGGGGACAAAGTGTTCAAAAACATAAGCCTGTTGGGATTAATCTCATTTAAACCATACTACATACTAAAATAGTATCAGAAACTATTATGTTTTACAGATTCTAAAGTGATAAAAATGCTTTTGTGATTCCAAGATTTTGAACATGTATATACATGTCTATACACACACACACACACACACACACACAGACACACACACACCTCAGCCACATGCAGAAGGTTCGTATACATGAGCTTGACTTTATTATACAACTAGGACTATACCAATAATAATGTACTTTTAAAATTATATTACATGAGACTACTTTTTATTTTGTCTTTTAATGTATTACTTTATATAAAAGAAATAAATTAAAATAAGTATGGTGGTGTCTCTACTTTATTTGTAAATAGATACACATTTTTGTATTCTGTTTTACTTTCTTCATGCTTTGCTAAAAATGGGGAAGCCATGAGGAACTTTGAAGGATTCTCCAAAGTCATCTACCCTAGACAGGATTAGTTTACTTCTACACTGAGGGTCCTGTTGTCACATGCACTGCAGCAGACTTAAGTGAGCTATCAACTTAATTTTAACTTGATTTTCATTGTGGTTTTTGCTTAAACAATATAGATTCTAGAACTCCATTCAAAACACCAGATATAAACGTTAATAGGAGGCATCTTTAACACAGGATACGCTAATCAGTTCAAGATACATTTAGTAGGGGCATCAGTCTGGCAGGGTATGGAATGTGCTCTGTCATGAGATAGAAGAAACGATGAAACAGTGAAATTTTCTAATCTTTAGGCTAAAACCTGGTAGTCCATGGCAGAACAGTGAATTGACACTGGTTAGCTGCTGAGCAGATGAAGCAGTGCTTTCAGTTTCTTATATTATACCTTCACCATGAATTATTAAAAGCAGTCATTAAGCATGCTTAGAAAATGCATTTGACTGCAGACTTGTAATTTCAACATGTTAGCATGCTACTGTCATCCCAGTTAGTGTTTCAGAGATAAAGACAGAGTAGAGACTAAAATTAGACATCAGGAAATGTGGAAATAAGCTTAAGTTTGTGAAGGACCGTCATCTGGCCTTCTATTCCAATTTTTATCAGATTTATAATTAAGTTTTTTTCATAGATAATTGTTCATGTAGTTTCCAGACTGAAGAAAAATATCTTTACACTCTGATTCTATAATTATTTTGGGTACATTATCATAATTAACCCTAATGGAACATTTTGATGACTTTGCAGAAAGACCAGGACTGAAATCCCTCTGGATGTGCTCTGCTGCTATCTTGACAGTTTCAGTGTTTGACTATTTCAGGTCTCTCTCCCCCTAGGAATTAGGTGAGGAATTACTTAGAAATGGATGGAACAATAAATGCTAACTGCAGCATTCCTGGAAGTTCCTATAACAGATAGAATATAAATGTAGGTTTTAAAAAAAACTGATGCATTAATAGAACTTATTTGAAAAGTACAAATTGCATTATGGAACAATTTAAATTCAAGATCATATTGCTTGGAGAGCTTTTTCATACAACATCGCTATTTTACCATCAATAATAGTAGAATGAGATAGAATCAGATGTTCCCTTCCACCTAAGACTGAATCCACAAAGAAGGGTATAAAAATAAAACATTCTCCCACTAATATTTGGAGTCCACTATTGTGCTCTAGGGGAAAGTGCTACATTAATATAAGAAAACAACTTAAAGCAGAAAAGAGCATTTATTGCATCAATTTACTTGGTAATATAACAACTTATTTCATAAACTTCTCCAAACATTGCTTATATTTTGAAAACATATAACATTAAATCATTTGTACATACATCCATCCTACTGTCATAATTAATGTCATATTTTAGAAATAATTATTTGAGGAATGCACGTTTCATTGTATACTAGAAGATCAGGCAAGTACAAAGAGAAAGCTTTGAATATGATATAGCTATGACTATGAATATGATATGAATATAACAGTAACAGAATATTACTGTGACTATATTACTCTATAAAATAGGACACATTTCTAACAGTCAGGTCGATCTAAACTGTCTTTAGTTAGACTGATGATTTTCAAGAAATTCTTCCTCTCCCTATGTCCTATTCCTATATGTAAAACCTGAAATCAACATGCTAGAGAGTGTCAGGCTCTTTCCTACTTTATGCCATCAGGATAGGTGCTATTATATTAACACGAAGGCATTATATATTGACTTTTTATATAAATTAAGTGTTAATATTAATGGGAGTTATTACTGCAAAGTTTTTGCTATTTAATACATTCTAAAATTTAAATATATTTTGATCATATTCTTCACTTCTCTGCATTCTTCTAACTCTTTTCTTCCACCCTACCCATCTACTTAAATTTCTTTCTCAAAAGCAACAAAAATACCTCAACAACAAAGCAAAAATAAAAAAGTACAATGAAAATTACCCAAATCTAGAAAACAAAATACAAGATCATCCAGTGAAAGATAAGAAACAAAAAGAAAACACACAAAAAACACACCAACTGTAAACAAATAAAAGCATACAACACACACACACACATACCATACAATTAAATACAAACAATTCAAACTAAACTAAAACCAAATAAAACACCGTGGAGTTCATTTTTTGTTCCTGGTTAACTACTCATCTACATTATGTTTTCACAGGACTGGTTCATGTACCAAGTGTCATTCCGTAAGAGAAAACTGATTTTCTCTTTCCCAGTAGATCTAAATGCCAGTTCTGTTGTCAACTTTTATTACAGTGTCTGAGTTTACATCCACTAGTTCATTTATATATATATATATATATATATATATATATATATATATATATATATATATATATTATATATATATATATTAAGGTAAAACAAACTATCACATCAAATTTACACAAGGCCCCAGTCCTACTTGTGGCCCAGTTCTTAAGTAGCAACTCAGAATATATGCCTAGGCCATGAGCTTGGGATTATTCCCTAACTAGTTTGTAATTTACATAATCTGATTATCCCATTCTATGTATGCCACATGACATATTACTTTTCCTCGGTTTCATATGTGTGTCTCCTCAGAGTCTGGGTGGCAAATCTTCCGTGACTGACTAACTCCCAGAGTTCCTATGTCTCTTCCAGATGTCCCACCTTTTAATACTCAAGTCATTGGCCATCAGACTTTGATTGACAAGTGATGATTCCACCCAGTACACAAGAGATTCTTTCTACACCAGACAGACCAACAGAAAGAGAGAAAAAAAAAAAAAAAAAAAAACAAGAAAGGGCACAAAAATTAGAGACTCATTTGTTTGTTTGCAGGGTGAAGAATCCCATAATAAACACTAAACTAGAAGCCATATATATGTGTATATGTATATGCATATGATGTATATGTACATAGAAGATCTGTTGCAGATGCCTGAAGGCCCCACACATGCTGCCTCAGACTCTGTAGTTCAAATGAGCTTTGCTAAGTTGATTCATGGATCCTTGTTGCCTTGGTATCCTCCATTCCCTTTAGCTTTTACATTCTTTATGGTTTTTTTCTTCAATTTTTATTAGATATTTTCTTCATTTACATTTCAAATGCTATCCCAAAAGTCCCCTGTGCCCTTCCCCCTCCCTGCTCTCCTACCCACCCACTCCCACTTCTTGGCCCTGGTGTTCCCCTGTACTGAGGCATATAAAGTTTGCAAGACCAAGGGGGCCTCTCTTCCCACTGATGGCCGACTAGGTCATCTTCTGTTGCATATGCAGCTAGAGACACGTGCTCTGGGAGTAAGGTTAGTTCATTTTGTTGTTCTACCTATAGGGTTATAGACCCATTCAGCTCCTTGGCTGCTTTCTCTAGCTCCACCATTGGGAGCCCTGTGTTCCATCCAATAGATGACTGTGAGCGTCCACTTCTGTATTTGCCAGGCACTGGCATAGCCTCACAGGAGACAGCAATGGCTTGTGCTGTAAGATTGAGAATCGACAAACGGGACCTCATAAAATTGCAAAGCTTCTCTAAGGCAAAAGATACTGTCAGTAAGACAAAAAAGCCACCAATATATTGGGAAAGTGTCTTTACCAATCCTAAATCTGACAGCGGACTAATATCCAATTTATGCTTTTTTTCTTCCGAAGGCTTCCCTGAACTCTGAGGGGAAAGATTACTGAAACATCCCATTTAGAGCTGAATGTTTCAAGGTCTTTCACTCTCTGCATAGTGTCTGGCTGTGTTTCTCTTTATATGTTTCCATCTGACAGAGAGAAAGCAAGGCTTCTAGGGCAATGGATGAATAAGGCCCTTATATACTGAATAGAGCAGAACATTATTAGTAGTCATTTTACTAGTACATTATTTATGTCACTATTATTTGGTTATGCCTTGGTGCTCAAGGATAGCTAATCTGAAGGTCACTTCCACAATGGTACCATCCTTTCAGCTTGTGGAGACCAACCTCTAGTCATGGGAATGGTCCTGATTATTTGGAGATTCCTATGGAGTTCACTTGGCCAATAATCCACTTAGGTATAACACAATCCCATAACTTGATGGTTCCTTGCGAATCTGTTTTCTCCATTGTTTGGTGATTTGACTTAGATCACCTTCACATCTGTATATATCTTTGGAAGATTCTGCTATATTAGGTTCTATAATACCCCTCAATATCTCATATTACCTACCACTACCCTCTTTCACCCTCCTTCCCCACTTAATCCACCAAATTCATACTTTCCCATTCAAGCATAAATATCTATTCTATTTTTATTATCTAATGAGATCTGTTTGTTCCTTCTAGCCACTTGTTTTATACCTAGCTTCCTTGGTTCTATATATTGAAAATTGGTTATAATTAAGTTAGAAGCTAATATTCACATATAAATAGGTGCATACTCTATTTGTCTTTCTGGGTCTATGATCCCTCACTCAGTATTTTTTTTTATTTCTATCACTTGAATGCAAATTTCTTATCATTTATTTTATCAGCTGAGTAATACTCCAGTGTGTAAATGTACATTTATTTATCCATTGTCTTGTTGAGGAACTTTTAGGTTGTTTCCAATTCTGGCTATTACAAGATCAGCAATGTACATGGTTGGGTAAGGGTTTCTCTGATAGTATGAAATATCCTTATTCAAGGGCTTTTGAGGTAGATTGATTGCCATCTGCCTGAGGAATCACCATTGCGGTTTCCGTAATATCTGCATGAGTTTGCATGCCTACCAGAAATACATTAAGTGTTCCTCTTACATCATCCTTGACAGCCTGGGATGTCACTTGATCTTAGCCACTCTGAAAGATATAAAACAAAGCCTCAAAGTAGATTTGACTTGCATTTTTCTGATGGGTAGGGATGTTGACCATTTATTTAAATGTGTCTCAGTGATTTGTGTTTACTCTACTGAGAATCTTCTGTCTAGACCTGTACATTATATTTTAATGTAGTCATTTGTTTTCTAAATGTCTAGTTTTTTGAGTTCATTATAGATTTTAGAAATTAAGCCTTCTTCAGATGTATAGTTGGTAAACAAACAAAAAAAATCCAATACTCTAAGCTTCCAAGTTTTTCAAACGCTGGTGTTCTTCAGTATACTTGCTCCTCAGGTTCGTGAGGTTCCAATTACTGTTGATCTTAGTGCCTGTGCTAATGGTGTTCTGCTCGGAAAGCTTATTCCAGTGCCAATTAGGCTAGTTCCTGTAATCTCTTTTGTGAGGTTCAGTGTTTCTGGTTTTATGTTGAGGTCTTTGATTCATCTTGGTGTTGAGTTGTATGGTATGCAGGATGGTAAATATAGATTTATTTGGATTCGTCTACACACAGTAATACAATTTGACAAGCACCAGGTTTTGGAAATATAATTTTCCCATGTGTCTTCCTGGCTTATTTATTAAAAATCACAGTGTATATATAGGTATGCAAATCTATCTATGGATCTTCAATTTGACTTTGGAGATCAATGAATCTATTTTGATGCCAATGTCATGATGTTTTTATTATTATATTTATGTTATATTTCATTTATGGTACAATTTATAATCAAGGATGCTAATAATTAAAGCAGTGTTTTTTATTATTTAAAGTTGGTTAAGCTATATTGTTTGTGTGTGTGCTTCTATATGAAGCAAAATATTGTCTTTTCAAGACCTGAAGAATTCTGATGGAATTTTGCTAAAAATTTCTTTGAATATGCGGATAGATTTTGTAGGATGGACAATTTTATTATGTTACTCTTACCAAACCACAAGAATGGAAAACTTTGCAGTATGTTGATATTTTCTTAAATTTATTTCTTCAATGACTTAATTTTTTATCATGCAAGTGTGTCACTTGCTTGATATGAGATACCCCAAGATATTTTACATATATTTTAGTTTTTGTGAAATATGTTCTTTCTTTGATTTCTCTCTCAGATTTTTGTTAGTTATATGTGGGAGGACTACTGACTTTCATGAGTTAATTTTGCATCCATATACTTTACTGAATTTATTTATCAGGTGAACAATTTTCCTAATGGAATTTTTTAGATCACTTATATACACTCTCATATCATCTGCAAATAAAGATATTTTAGCATTAGATATACAATTTCTACAACTTGATCTTCTTCAGTTGTCTTATTGTTCTAGCTAAAACTTTAAGTACTATATTATAGGTACAGAGTGAGTAGACAACCTTGTTTTATCCATGATATTAATGGAATTGCTTTGAGTTTCTCTCCATTTAAGTAGATGTTGGCTATAAGCTGCTGTAAACTTTATTATACAAATTCACATTTTGTTTATAAAATTAGTCATATGTTTGCTAGTAAAATAAGGTTTCTGAAAGCATGAAAATTTCACAGTCTTTCAAAATATTTTTAAATTAGTGTGTCTTTTCATAAAGATGTAACTAATTACAAGTTAGGTTTTGTATAACTGTGTTTTCAATCTCCCATTTACTCCCTGAAAAGGTTTTTTGATATCTTTTGTCTATTAAGTATTAAATAATATGTTTACTATAAAAATAAGAAGAAATAAACAGATAACTAAAACCCAATAAGGAAAGAAAACAGAAAATTATTTGCCTTCAGCTTTCAATCTAAACATAGAGAAGAAAATAAAGACAGGAAACCGTATGTTCAGTTCTTATCTCCGATTTCACACTCTGCAATCTGTTTCACCAACAATTTACTGACCTAAGAAAGAAACAATTAATTCATTCAAAATTAAGTATATAAATGTTGTTCTGTCCAACTGTAGATAGCATTCTTGCTTGTTTCCAAGTGCCCAGTATCTTTGCATTTCTCCCACTAAATGTTATGTACTTATTAGCTTTCTCAGTTTTCAGATTTACTGTCACAAGACTTGTAAGCAATGCTGGGGTTGAGGATGCCTCTTTGCCTTGCTAAATTCTGTTGGCAGTAACATAATTATTTTTCTCGCTAACGAAATGTCAAGAAAAATGGATAAGAGATTTTTTTGACAAGAGAGACCACTCAATTTTACTTTCAATTTCAGTCTATTATTATAAACAATTTGCTTTATCATTAACTATTGTTGCTAATTTCCTACGATGCCCTCATTTACTGTGATGTTAGACATCAAACTCAGTGGCTTATAATTACTAGGTAAGCACACTATCATTGAATTGGCTCTTCAGTCCTTCTCTACTTAATTATAATTAGAACATCATTATAGAACGTATAGAGGAAAATCCATATACCATTCATTACCATCTGTGATTCCCAACATTAACTTATGTTCTTAGACTGCCCCCATAAATAAAGAGAAGAATTTTTCTTATCTTACATATATTACAATTGTAAGGCCTCTGATAAATATATTAAACCTAGTTAACAGCAAAAGGATGTGATTCATGTGACACTCTATAGTTGTAGTCATATAATCCAAATGACAGAATTAATCATGCGTGCATGAATAGACGCATGTCTCAGAAGAAAGAGAAGCAAGGACCAGTCCCTACTGGTAAAGTGGAAAATGCTGCAGTGGGAAGAAAGCTGGCGTGTCTGCAAGAAGCATACGAAGAGAAAGTGGTGGTAGCTCAGCGACTTACACAATACAGAGCTCAGTGACTTACACAGGGGCACGTTACAGAGCACTCAAACTTGGAGAAATGTTTATTCTGCAGCCTGAGTTGCATGCTAATAGAGAACATTTACTTGATATCAAATTAATAGAGATCTAATAGCTAGTAAAAATGCCTGGGACATTCAGTGAGGCATACAGGAGTGCCAGGAGATGACCAGGCCAATCTTTAGTGAGGCTACAAGTAGGATGAACTGGAGAGATTTAGGATATACCTTAAAGAAATATACAACTGGGTTTTCTGCAACAATGGATCTAGGATATTAAAAAAATTAAAAGCCACCCAAGAACTGAGGTATCATTTTATTAAGTGGAGATCAGGATGACAGCTGGGGTTGAGACTGTTAAGTCCAAAGCTCAATTTTACATATTTTAAGGTACATGAAATACTAAAATTATTTGCTGTAACATGGAAACATAGAATTCAAATTTTCCCAAGGAGTAGAGAGAAATAATCTGACCTGTAATAAGCTATGACACAGGTTTATATCACTTATTGTACTTGAAGATAGAGCAGATGTTTGATAATGTCACACTTGAAAGGTAGAATGAAGAAAAGGTAGCAGAGAAAAATAGAGCGATAAGAGCGCTGGAAGGAAATGGGGGAAAATGAGATAGCCCTTGCTTTGGTTTGAATTGATTATTTTCTGAGCGTTCATATGTTTGAGGTTTAATCTTCCTTCTGACAGTGTTAGGGATTCTTGATTTTTTAAGAGGTAGAACCTGCTGAACTGTCTTTAACAACCTGTCCTCAAAGAAGTGCATAGAGTTTCCCTGAGCTGCTGCTGCTGGAGCAATCTTACCTAGTGTGAGAAGAGAACCCATCTTCCTTCACCATATGAAGAGTTTAGCTGTTGACCATTTTTCCTAAGACTTCCAGGGCTCCAGACAAAATACTTGGAATTTCTTATGTGGTTGCCTGACTTCAGGTATTTTGTTATAATACCACTAATAAGCTAATAATTTCTCATGATGAAGTGAATATATTAATTACAGAGTGGCTGTATAGGATGTAGAAGGAGAACATCAGAGGTCTAATATGTTTTTGACAGCATAGAAATTAATCAACCAGATTCTAAAATGAGCAAGGGGAGAAATATCGCAGTTTGTGTCAACTTTTTCAACGTGTGATTTAATCTTTATTGGAACAGGGGAGCAAGTTAAGGAAAGGGAAAACAAAGGCAAGCAAGAAGCTTCTCTCGGTTTCCATTTGCCTGTTCCCAATGTGCAGCACATCAATGCAGTGCAGGAGTTATACAATTAATAGGATTAATTTAATTTTATGTTGTCAAAACTAACTGCCTGATTCTGTTTAATCATTTGCACTTAGAAAACAACACGTTTACATAAAACACAAGATATTTAATTAGAGTTGAAACTATCCATAACATGGATTCCATGGAGTGCAGAGGAAAGAAAACAGGAGACACAAACATAAATAAATAAATAAATAAATAAATAAATAACACTCTGGTATTCTGTACATCAAAAAATACAGAAATTTTTATTTCATATTTTATTTAAGAGGACAGAAAATGTATTGAAACCTTGACATAAGCCCTAAATACTAAGATCATTTCTGCGACTATTTATTATTTACTTACATTTTTCTTTTAATATGGATATCACTTATGCTCAGATAGTGTTGACCTTCTAAGCCTAGGAGATTCTCATGCTCCTACCTCCCACTGGGAAAAAGTGGGAAACAGAGCAAACTCATAGTTGCAAATGGAAGCCAAAGGAGAAAACTAGCAACATCACACCAGAATTGAATTATCTCAAACTAACAGTAAGGTAAGAACCTAAAAACTAAAGATGGAGCATGATAAACCATCATACATACACTGATATTAAATTGGGCACAAAATATTGGCCCTGTAAACATAGATCATGTAGTTTTTAATATGTTCTTCAACATTCAGGGTAGTAATGCCTGCTAGAGAATTAATATTTTAAAATAGAAATATTGATTCTATCCCCCCCACAAACACACACATTCTGCTTCCCAGATCCCTGGCAAATCCTAGAGATGCCTCCTTCCATGCTCACTAATTATTTCTGTTCTCTCTTGCCTGCTCTCCCTATACATGCTCCTGTCCACCTCCCATCTCCCACCTGGTTCCCTCTGTCCATCTACCTGCCATATGTATTTTATTTCCCTTCTGGGAAGAATTTGGCCATCCTCCCTTGGAACCTTCTTGTTATTTGGATTCGTTGGGTTTGTGGATTGTATCGTGGTTATTCTGTACTTTGTGGATAATATCTGATTTCATTTTGAGTCTGGGTTATCTCAGTTAGGATGATGTTTTCTAGTTCCATCTAGTTCCCTCTATTCTAGCTGAGTAGAATGTTATTGTGTAAATGAAAAACACTTTCTTTATCGATTCTTCAGTTAACGGACATCTAGGTTGTTTCTAGTTTCTTGCTATTTCAAATAAAGCTCCTGCAATGAGCATCGTTGAGAAAGTGTCTTTGTGATATGGTGGAGAATCTTTTGGGTATATGCCCATGAGTGATATAGTTGGATATTGAGGTAGAACTATTCCCAATTTTCTGAGAACTCACCAATTTGATTTTCAGAGTGGTTGTATACATTTGCACTCCCATCAGCAATGCTGGAGTATTCCCCTTGCTCCATGTCCTTGTCAGCACATGCTGTCCCTTGAATTTTGATCTTAGACATTGAGACTGGTGTGAGCAATTATGGTTCAAAGTTGTTTTGACTTGCATTTCCCTGATGAATACAGATGTTGGACATTTCTTTCTTTGTATTTATTTTCTTTTTTGTTTCTTCTTTCTTTGTTTCTTTCTTTTTAATTCACACTCCAGATTTTATTCCCCTCCAGGTCCACTGTCTGATTGTTCCACATCCCATATTTCCTCCCTGACCCATTGTCTCCATGAGGATGTCCCCACCACAACCAGACCTCTAAACTCCCTGGGACCTCCAGTCTCTTGAGGGTTAGGTGCATCTTCTTTGATTGAACCCAGACTCAGCATTCCTCTGCTGTATATGTGTTGGGGTCTCATATCTGCTGGTGTATGCTACCTAGTTGGTGGTCCAGTGTCTGAGAGATCTGGGGGGTCCAGGCTAATTGATACTGCTGGTCCTCCTACAGGGTCGCCCTCCTCCTCAGCTTCTTCCAGCTTTTCCCTAATTCATCCACAGGTATCAGCCGCCTTATTACATTGGTTGGGTTCAAATATCTGCATCTGACTCTTTCAGTTCCTTGTTGGGTCTTTCAGAGGACAGTCATGTTAGATCCCTTTTTGTGAGCACTCCATAGCCTCAGTAATAGTGTCAGGCCTTGGGGCCTCTACTTGAGCTGGATTCCACTTTGGGCCTGTCACTGGATATTCTTTTCCTCAGGCTTGTCTCTATTTCCATCCCTGCAGTTCTTTCAGAATGGAACAATTATATGTCAAATTTGTGACTCTGGGATAGCAACTCCCCTCAGTCGATGCTCTGTCTTCCTGCTGGAGATGGGCTCCACAAGTTCCCTCTCCCTACTGTAGGGCATTTCATCTAAGTTCCCTCCCTTTAAGTCCTGAGAAACTCTCCCCTCCCACGTTTCTGGTTCCTTCTGGAGGGACCCTCCCCAACCTCCTATCTCCTGAGGTTGCCTGTTTCCATTCTTTCTGCTGGCCCTTAGGGCTTCAGTCCTTTTCCCCCTTGCTTCTCAGGCATTAGAGATTACTATGTTGAGAATTATTTGTTTCACTCTGTATTCCATTTTAACATTTATTTGTGTGTGTGTGTTTAACTTCTTAAGTTCATTGTTTACTTTGGATATTAACTTGCTGTCAGATGTAGGGCGGTGAAGATATTTTCCCAATATGTAGTCTACAGAGTGGTTGTTATACAGTAGCTCAAGGCCAGTCCAAGCAAGGTTTCTCCAGATAAACAAACAAGATAAAATTAAGACTTAGAGAATTCTAAGACATTGTACATTGAATCATTAGTATCTGAGTAGATGTACTTGATTTCAAAAACAACAATTTTATAGCTAGCATATCTACCTATTCATTGACAGAATGGTCCAGGATAAAACATCTTCTAGCCTGGGAATGGACCTAAGATATTTACCTTGTTAGTTAGGTGGTAGACACATTTGAGTGATACCTATCGCTTTAATGCTTGGGGATTGATCAAGCCTATGATTTACAATTCACTCATGTAGCCAGAGAAACATGAGAATTTTGTTTCATGTACTTTGAGAATCAAGCCTAGTGCTGATGGTCCTTTACATGCAAACATCAAACATAAGAGGAGTTGGAAAGCTATCCAGAAATTATTAATAAATTATTTGATATTTCCTCTCAGGGGGAGCTTAGGGCTAGTGTGTTAGTATATCATGCTGTTGGCTATGGATTAAATAATTCATGTCACAAGGTAGGAAACTAGATAGATTGATAGATAGATAGATAGATAGATAGATAGATAGATGATAGATAGATAGATAGATAGATGATGATGATGAAGAAGATAGATAGATAGATAGATAGATAGATAGATAAGTAGATGAGAGATTAGACAAATGTTAAATAGATAGATGATAGACAGATAATAGATCAATAGATGGTAGATTATTGATAGGTAGGCAGATAAAGGATTGATTAATAATACATAAGAATTTGCTTATGTCATATGATAGAGAAATGCATTGCCCTTTTTTCTTTTTGTTTGTCTGTTTCTTTATTTTCTCCTATACTAACGCCAAAAGTAGGTCCCTATTTATATCAGACAAATACTCTTATCAGTAACTTTATCCTTAAATTTTACCTTTATATTTAGTTGAATGTTTGCTTTGTTTTTACATTTTGACAGCTCTGATAAAACAGAGAAAAGAGAAAATATCCCACAGGAACAAAGGTTTGGTAAAAAGCCGAGCAAAGTGTCAGAGAGAAATTAGCAAAGAGTGCCTGGGTTGGTGAGAAAAAGAGAAATAAATATCTGGACACTACAATGGGAATAGAATCTGACAATTGAGTCACTGCAGTGGGGACTGCAGAACAGAATCTGAAGGGTGACACTATAGTTCAGTGCTGTAGACTGTGTTCCCGAGATTGTCCCGGGGGATCAGCAGGTGTCAGCATGAACAGTTCAGATTCCCCAGGGATGCTAGTGATCTGAGGGAAGAAGGATTGATACTGGAAGGCAGGAGTTAATCTGAATTTTATAAGAGAAAGAGTGATTCACCACCTTTAGCTGGAGTATCTTAAGCTTTCCAATTGGTTGTAAATTTTTCTAGACTTTTGTGTTTGAGAAAAATTAACCTCTTGGAAGTGAATGTTTTGTAAGAGTTATTTGAAAAGACATTGAACTCTAAAACCAAGAAGGAGAGAAAACAAAACCAAAGTGATTTTAAGAATATTCAGACTAACTCATACTAGATTTTGAAGTTAGAAATATGAGAAAGTAATCCACTGAGACCTTGTAGCACAAGGAACCACCTATTTATTAAATGGAAATCATTGTTGAAGTTAAATAGAATAATTGTAAAAATGTGTAAGTTTTCAAGATGCACAAATCTTAATATAGACTTCTCTACCAATTTGAAGTCCAAATACTCAATTAAATATTTAGACTTATATAGACCCGGGGGTAAACTGGGAGTGCTTTAAAAACTGTCTTCCTTAAATTCTATCAAGAGATATTTAGTAGTTTCTATTTTTCATTTTAATTATATTCTTTTCTGCTGTTAGAACAATGGAGACCATTTATGTAAGGAGTGTATAGCTTACATTAAAAATAATTCCTAAAGCCAGGTGGTGCACACCTTTAATCCCAGGACTTGGGAGGCAGAGGCAGGCAGATTTCTGAGTTCGAGGCCAGCCTGGTCTACAAAGTGAGTTCCAAAACAGCCAGGGCTACACAGAGAAACCGTGTCTCAAAAAAACAAAAAAAACAAAAACAAAACAAAAAATAATTCCTAAATTCCAAATATTAAATTAAAATTCTTTTTATTACTCTTCCTATGGAAACAGAAATTGGATTTGAAAATAAAGTTTTGTGTGTTTTTTGTTTGTTTGTTTGTTTGTTTTTTAGTCTCATAATTTTGGTCCAGGATATACTTGAGTGTGAATAAGTGAATTAAAATACTAAAATGCATTGCTTAAACATAATGCAACTCCAGCAAAGTTTTCAGTATGACTGAGAGCCAATAACCACTATTTTTCAAAGATGGAATAAACTAAATGGTTATTAATATTCCACATGAAGTTACCTCATAATGACCCTACTAGAGAGATAATATAAGCAAATAAACGGAGATTAATAAAATGATGAAAAATTAAAAGTTATCTTCACATTTTAGTTAAAAACTGGAATATCCTCTCTTATTAAAGTGGAAAAACAGGGAAGAAAGGAAAATATCATTGTGGTAAAATTAGGAACACAATTCAGTGATCATTTAATACCTGAAAATATGAAAATTAACTCAATATAAGAAAATTGTCATAGGTGTATTCAAGTTTATTTTAACTTTAGATGCTATCATTGAACAGTCATAGAAAACTGATGTATTTTAGCAGTGCCAGTTTTCTTGTTTTTCCCCCCCACTGTTTAACTTTTATTTTTCATGTTTAATTTTTGGAATGGTATTTAAAATTATAGCATTTAATAACTATATCACTGGATGCTGAGAACACTCAAGGAGTGGTTCAGAACGAGACAGATACTCAGGAGTTATGGAGCTGTGGAAGCCACATTACAGTTTAATGGCATCAACAACACTTCCAGTAGTTACAGACAACATAGAAATCTGGAAGAACTCATCCAGTGCACATAGTCTGAACAAGTGTCCCTTTGAGTGGACAAAGTTTAGCACATAGAAGGCAAATTTCAAAGAACACCTTTCATCCTGTCTCCCACATAATTAGGTCAGGTCCCTAGTGAGGTAGGTTGCTTCTCAGTGCTCAGGGAAATATTTCAGGAAGTAAAACTGTTGATTTGGGCTCAGTATCAGAGGATAAAGTCCATGGTCACTTGGCTTCCATTGTTTACACTGTGATGAGGTAAAACCTCAGATTGGGGAGAAAGTAATGTAAACACGGTTACAAACAAAGAAAGGAAGGTCCCAGAAAAGGGTAGACCTTTCAAGATAAGTCAACAAATAGTGAGACATTTCTGCCAACTTGGCTCTTGTGCTGAAATTCTAACTCCTCCCAGTGTGCTTTCAGCAATGAGTCTTAATCTATCCACTAACAGTGCAGTATTGAGGTTGGAGCCCTCCTCTGAATCAAGATGCAATGGAGCTGAAGCCTTTATATCAACTCCCTTCCTTCCTCCCACCCTCAATCCTCCCTCTCTTCCTGTAATTCATTTTTTCATATATTATATCCCAACCACAATTCCCCTTCCTCTTCTTCTAGTCCCTCCTCACCACCCCCTCTCTTCCTCAGATTTGCTTCTGTCCCATTTACCTTCAGAAAAGAGCAAGCATTCCAGGGGATATTAGTGAAACATGACATGTATAATAATCAATCTCTGTGTTTCTTTAAAAGCATATTATGATTTTTATAATTGCTAAAGGTATTTTTAATCTACTGAGTGCTAAATAATTGTCATAAAGAGACAAGCATCTTAAAAACTACACACGAGTACCAGCTGACCATAATAATTTTGTTTTTGGCAGATCTACAAATATCAGTATGCATTTTCTTGACTTCCAAGTTTTTATCTCTTGATTCATATCTAGGTATTATTTCTGTAAGGATACAATTTCTTACTTTTTAGGGGTTCAACTTTTGATACCATTCCTTTGTTCCTCAAATTCAATATCAATGTTCTGAAAATGGGTAAAGACCCAAAATAGTAATTTTTATAAAATTGGGGAATACTGCAGGTATTTCCCAAGATAGAATTCTTTGTCTGTTCTTGGAAGTCAATGCTCACAGTGTGTAGGATCCTTTGGAGACACTCTGAACTCTTGAAGTGAATACTCTGAAAGAAAATGCTAGAGATAACAGATAAAGGAAGAAAGGCCATAAAGAAAGCAGAGATGCAAGCTAAACTTACCACATTTCTAGTCCCGAACAAAGTGTCTTCTCAGTCGTTGACCTAGTTAATTTCAAAATAATTTTTTCAAAAGTATCACACACACATACACACACACACACACACACACACACACACACACACACACACACTTGGGTAAGATCAAATTACTAAACATGGCATGGAATCTACTTCTTATCCTATTCTCCTATACCACTAAGATCTTGTCACTCTAGATTTCAGTTTTCACTGCTACTTTTCATTTTACTGTACACTTTAAATCCGAGCCACACCCAGGTCCCTGCAAGAGCAAGTGATCTTAGGTGTTGACTTGTCTTCCAGCACCATCAAGTAGGTTTAAAAACAACTAAAGCTCTTTTTCAGGCAGGAAAATTTGTTTTTTTTTTTCATTATACATGGAGATTATTTGAATAAAAATATAAGCCTACATACTTATTATTAGACAAATAAGTTTCAAGAGAAAGTGACAGCACAGTGGCCTTTATCAAGAGAGACTGCAATGTAAAAAAATGGGAACAATGTGAAAAATTAGTCTGACATGAAGTACAACAGTTCAACTCAGGAAACGTAAGTTATGTTAGGAACATATAAAATACACTACATATTGGATACTTTTCACTAACATTTGAAACCTAATGACATTGACTTTTTACTTTGTGACATCTCAGTTCAATGTTTTAAAAAATACAAATTATTAATAAAGTTTTTCCCATTTGCCAACCAAAGGGAAATGAAAATAAAAAAATTATATCTTAAACAAAAACTATTTTAGACATAGTGGATTTTATTCCATTTATTTGCTGAATCTGCTAAGTGGCATGGCATTATTTATAGCTGCATCTTTAAATTACAGAGATCTACTCATGCTATTCTTCTTTTTCTAATTAAATAACAGAGTTTTGCATAATCAATCAATTATGATATTAAAATGACCGATTTTGGAAACTAAAATTATCAGAAATATATGTCTTCCATTTTAACTATTATTTAAACATATTAAAGTCAACAACATAATTATTATAATAAAGATGCAATTATATCATTATTTGGGCATCTGGTCTAGCCTCTTTGTTTTATATAACATTATGAATACAAATACACGTATAAAGCAATTTTGTATTAGATTTTATGGCACATATGTGTAATACTTTGTAATTTAATTAATTTTGTAAATATTTACAGAGTATCAGTTATAAGTTATGTACTTGGCTACATGGCATGCTATGTACATCAATATAGTGCACTTATTTTGGAACACAGTGGTGGATATGCAGTTTGTCAATGTTATTGTACCACTGAGTTCTACACAGGAAACCCATTGCAGATTGTTACTATTTAGTATCTTTCTTCTCTACCATACTGCAAAATCAGGTAGGAATTTAAATTTTTCTCAGAGTTCATGCAATACTCTCTCTAGAGCTTTGGTCTCTTTCACCAAGAAATCACAATTAAAAAATATAAATATGTAATCACAGATCTGTCTGGGAACACAGATACAAGGAAAGAGACAGAGAGAGAGAGACACAGAGAGAGAGAGAGAGACAGAGAGAGAGAAGCTGATAAACGTTCTAATGAGACTTTCACATTAAATGTGCTTGTTTCTTGGCAAGAGAACTTGAATTCAGTCCCAGCACTCATATGAAATTGCTCAAAGCTTTAACTGAACCCCAAGGGGCCCAATGCTCTCTAATGGCCTCCTCTTACAGTTGGTACAAAAGACACACAGACACACACACAAACACACAAACACACACACACAGACACACATACACACACACATATCAGTGCAAACAAATGAATAAGTACTAAAATAAAAGTCAATTGAAAAAAGGATAAAACAATAAGCAAATGATAAAAATTCAAAAACAACACCTGAAATCCAATTACTTCATCAAACCAACCAATACCATATTTTTGATCCAGAACCAGCATGGTTACAGACCTATAATCTGAGCTTTGGACAGTGAAGCCAGAAGGATCCAAAGTTCATGATCATCCACAGCAGCATAGATGATTTGATATCATCTTATGTTTCATGAAACCCTGCCTTGAAAAGAAAATTCACACACACACACACACACACACACACACACACACACACTCACACACACACACTCTCTCTCTCCTCTCTCTCTCTCTCTCTCTCTCTCTCTCTCTCTCACACACACACACACACACACACACACACACACACACACACACACTATCTACATTCAGGAAGGATTCTGTGCAGCCCAATTCTTGATGACCATATTAATACTTTCTAAAGGTTTTTCTAGTTCCCCTCTTCTCTTTTCTTAACAATAAGACTAGAAAATTAAATACCTCTCCCCATTTCCTATATTTCTCTCTTTGCTCCACATTTTCACTAGTCCACTACCCTTGTGACCTCATGCCTCACACTTTCACAGCACAAACTCATTTCTGCATTCCCAGGTATCAGCTCATTCTCAGCCATCTTACTTCTCTGGATTCTTGGTTATCAGCATCATTCAATATTGACACACTTGCCAAGGCCCAGGCTAAGTGTGAGGAGGGTCCTGAAAAAGGCGGGCATGGGAACAATGCTGATTCAATAATGAGTCAGAGTCAGTAGTAGATGCAAGCTGTCAATTCAGGTACTCTCTCTGTTCAATGAAGATTCTCATCATTCTTTTTTCTCCTTTCTTCATTCTTTTGTTTTCTCACCCTTCTCATGCCTTCTCCCAACCAGAGAGCCTCTGAACCCAGTCTTTTATTTACTAAAGGTACATCACCAAGGCTTTGATCATAGTTAATAATCTTCGAAAAAAATCCTTAAATTTACATAAATTCTACTAATCCCAGATTCATATTCCTAACCCCCATTTTCTTAGAGCAGAAACTAAACACAAAGCAAAAGCACATTTCCTTATCGGTTTACACAGCCTGTTCTTCATGGATAACTGATCACAGCACTTGTGGTTTTCTGGTACAGCAAAGAGCAGTCTTTCGTATCTGTTTTCATTTAAGAACAAAAAGGTTACAGCCTACTAAAAGTAAAATTATTCCTTACAAAGTTTTGAATTCTGTGTAGGTAAAGTGGTTAGCTCTACCTAATACCTTTCCAGACATTATCATCTCTGATTCTTCAAATAGCTAGGAGAACATAGCTCTAACTTGTTATATGCTTAGATCGTCTCTTAATTATCTCATCCTTATTTTCTCATCCTTAGCCATCTTATAGCCTCATCTACCTTCCTTCTAATAGTATTTATTCCTAAATCATATCTAAATCCCTATTTTTCTTTTTTTTTAATTAGGTATTTTCCTCGTTTACATTTTCAATGCTACCCCAAAGGTCCCCATACCCACTCCCCCAATCCCCTACCCACCCACTCCCCCTTTTTGGCCCTGGCGTTCCCCTGTACGGGGGCATATAAAGTTTGCAAGTCCAATGGGCCTCTCTTTACAGTGATGGCCAACTAGGCCATCTTTTGATACATATGCAGCTAAAGACAAGAGCTCCCGGGTACTGGTTAGTTCATATTGTTGTTCCACCTATAGGGTTGCAGTTCCCTTTAGCTCCTTGGGTAATTTCTCTAGCAACTCCATTAGGGGCCGTGTGACCCTATTTTTTCTATCTATACGTTTTCTTTTATTAGACACTAACTCTATCCCCAACTTCACCATGGCAATTAATGCAGCAGTCATTGGACCAGAAGGTACACTTATGATTCTAAATTCAAGACAAGTCTTGTAGTGAATTATTTCTACAAAAGGCCATATAGGCTTTATGGCCTCTGTGGTTATGTTGTTTATATCCTTTCCCATGGTCCTAAGGGACAAGTAGAAAGTCTGTTCCTCCTTCTCCACAGTGCCATGACCACCACTATTACTTCCTGAGAACTGCATTCATTTCATTTATTATGGTGTAGTTAGCTCTGAGTAATGGGGAGTAGTATATTCCCCAGAAAGAAAGGTTGAACATAAAATAGGAAAGACAGAAGATCAGTTTCAAGGCAACAGCAACCATCAGCACACATAGGGATCACGGGGATCAACAGCCTGGCAATGTTCCAGGGGCAGGAACTATGTTACACCTTCCCTTACACAGCCATCCGGAACCTGGCACACACTTAACATCCTGAAGCATTATTTACAACTGAGTCATAGAGACCGTCCTAAATGACCAGGCTTTACATTCCCTTCCTGTTTAATTTCCATTGATGGGCTGGAGCGACTCTCAGTGTTTAAGAGCATTTGCTTTTTCCCCATGGGACCCTAGTTTGTTTCTTACTATCACTTCAGTTGGCGCACAACCACCTCTAATTCCAGGAGGGGGTCTGATATCCTGACTGTAGCTCTGTTGGCATCTGCACTCACACATGCACACACACACACATACATACACGCACGCACACATGCACACATGCACTCACTCACACAAGCACATGTGCGTGCACACACACATTAAAATGGTATGTCATTAAAAATATCTTCTTTACTATTTTCCTATTCTAATCTCTAAAATGTATAAAGCCAGGCTCATTCCTTACACAGTGTTTATGTTTTGTATGTTTATATAAAATAGAAAATATAATTCCATTATGCTGTTCTTAATGTAAGCAATGGTGATATCCAGTTACGGCCCAGCTTGGAGTTCTTCCTGAAACCCTAGCATTATGCAGAAATTCCCTTAGACATTTTTAATAAACATGTCACACTTTATATACTTAACACAAATGTTTAATAACCTCTTCACAGACTTCCTTATCTCAAAAACAACTCTGCTCTTTGTCTTGCTTATGCATAAAACAAAACAAGAGTCAGCAAGAAGACTTATTACTTGAAGGATCTAGCTATGAAGCTGGATGGCCTGAGTCCAGTGTTGGGGATTCTAATGGTGGCAGGAGAGAACTAAATGTCACAAATTGTCTTCTCAGTTACAAACACACACACAGGCACACACACACACCAGCAAATCAAAAAGAAAAGAAAAAAGAAATTAAAAACATATAAACAACAAAATAAAACAAACAAACAAACAAAGAGACTGAGTGTCAATGATGCAATTGCTCTCTCTGCACAGTAAGTGTCCATCTGTTTCAATACACTGGGTCTATCTGACCTTTATAAGTAGAACTCATCTAGAATCCTCTTTAAAACAGTATTCTTATAGTTGCGGTATTCACTGTATATCATAAAGTAAAACCCATGTTGTTAAACAAACTTAAGAGGTTACTGTAAAGTTTATTAGATACAGCAGTGCTAATCAAATGCAAAAGTACTATTTTTGTCTCATTTTGGTAAATGTATGCTGACTTGTTTAATAATATAAAAATACATTTGTATAATATAACATAAAATATATATAATGAGGTTTAAAACTTTACTATAACATTTTACAGAAAATATTTCCATTTCCAAGAGGTGGAGAAATAGATGACTTGGAATTTATGGGACGTTGCTGCTCTTGTAAAGGAATAAAGTTGAGTAACTATCATCTACATTGGGCAGTTCACAACTCCATATAAAGCCAGATGCAGGGAATGCAGTGTCCTTTTCTAGCCAGCAAAAATATGCTCTCACAACTGTGCATGCATATGCACACACACACATACACACACATGTACATGCATACACATATAAATCTTTAAAAAGAAATGCTTTCTTTGAATCCTCTTATTAGTTACTAGTTGATCTTCCTCATTATCATTTTCTTTCACAAATATGTCAATGAATTATTTATCTTGTCCAAAGCTATAACAGTACTTATTAAACAGTGGTTGCTGGAAGACAAGTAAATAATTGGTTGAATTTTGATTTCCTCACTTTTTCAGAGCTTCATTTTAATATATTTAGCATTTTAGTTTACTGCAGTCTTTCTCAAATCACCTTCTTTATTGCCATGGTGTAAAGTATCATGTAAAAACTCATAAAGTTATTCATTGCTTGGTAATTGTCTCATTTCTAGTGGCTTAAAAACATGTATTTGCTATGTTTAATTTTTTCTTATATCATATCTACAAATGTTACTAATTCTGCCTCCAAAATGCATACCATAATAATTTAGACCTTGCTCTGTTCATGGTCACATTTCTGATTTAAGTCACCATAGAATTTTATCTGGTTTACTGCAAGGGTCATCCTCCTTTTTTCCCATTCTTGATGGTCTGAGATCATTCAGTAGCCCAAGCAAATGTGCAGGGTTGATACCACAAAGAACAATTCAGCAACTTGGCAACACAGCAGGAGAAGAGCATCAGGAAGCTCAGCTGGAAGAGAGTATAGTAGATTTTCATAGCCTCATCAAGAAGACAAAATGTAAAAATCAC